>NC_071524.1:16728938-16958938 GCF_027887155.1 Malaclemys terrapin pileata | reverse complement strand
TAGGACTCCTGGGTTCCATCCCTGGCTCTGGGAGGGGAGTGGGGACTAGTGGTTAGAGCAGGGAGACTGGGTGCCAGGACTCCTGGGTTCTATCCCTGGCTCTGGGAGGGGAGTGGGGGCTGGTGGTTAGAGCAGGGGGACTGGGAGCCAGGACTCCTGGGTTCCATCCCTGGCTCTGGGAGGGGAGTGGGGGCTAGTGGTTAGAGCAGGGGGACTGGGTGCCAGGACTCCTGGGTTCCATCCCTGGCTCTGGGAGGGGAGTGGGGGCTAGTGGTTAGAGCAGGGGGACTGGGAGCCAGGACTCCTGGGTTCTATGCCTGGCAAGGGGAGTGGTATCCAGGGGGTCAGCAGAGGGGGGAGTGAGCACTAGGACTCCTGGGTTCCAGTCCTGGCTTTGCCACTCCCACTGCTGTGGGACTTTTAAGTGAGTCACGGGGTCTCTTCCCCCTTTGGGGGCAGGGGCTGGCTCAGCTCTGGGTCTGGGCAGCACCGGGGGCAAAAGGGCCCCCCCCGGGCTGCTCCCATGACCCACATCCTGCGAGGTCTCTGCTACCCCCTGCCGGGCCAGGGACCCTCCGGCCTCTCCGAGCACCTGTCCTTGCCTTTGTCCGCTGCGGCAGGCTGTGAGGAGTCGGTTCCCCGGCCCGGCCCGGTCCCCCCCGCCCTGCGCCGCGCCTGGGCTAACGCGCTCAGCTGCTCCCCCCGACAATGGCGAGATTTGGCTCCACATCCGAGCAGGGCGGATAATAGAGACGTCGCTGCGGATCCGCGACCCCCCGACACTCCGCGCCTGACCTCGGCGGCTCGTTTCATTGTGCGTCTTTTATGCCCCGACTGTGATTTCCAAAGGGGATTAGCAACTTCAAAAGGGCCCTCGGCTTTGAGGCGGTTTGGCTTTCCCACCTCGCCCGCTCCCCGCCCGGCTGCTAAAACCCGGCATTCAAAGCCGGCCTGTGTGTCTTTCGCGCAAACCTGATTAAAGGCCCCTCCATTGTTCGGCTGGGGAAACTTCCAAGCGGGCGGGGTTTAACCCCAACTCAAAATAAAAGCAGCATTAAAAAAAAAGAAAACACCTCTCTGGCCGGAGCGAGGCCAAGAACCAGGGTCCCGTTTGCGCTGGGAGCGGGCCGAGGTTTGCACGTGGGGGGCAAAGAGAGTGTCCCCCATAATCCCAGCTCGGACCCTCTCTGCGGCGGCTGTCCCAGAGGTCACAAAGCCGCACCAGGCCCACACGGGTCTGGACTGGCCCTTGCGACGCCGGGGCTCCTGTGGCACCGAGCCAGGGGGCAGATTGGGGGGGGACGTCAGGAGCAACCCCCAGTTTTACCCACCCACCACTCATCCATCCCTGAGCCTCACGCCCCCCTGTTTGCAGCATGGCCCCTGGCTTCCTGGCTTTCAAAGGCACCTTCACTCCCTGAGTGTGCAAGGGAGGCGCGGAGCCCAGACACCGGGGTGAGGGGCTGCCCCTTCGAGGCGCGTAATAAAGAACGACGCCAGCTCCGAAGAGCTTGGGGGGGGGGGACTGGATCGCACACGGCGGAATTGTTCAGTGGAAAGGCGGAACCCACACCCCCATCTTGAACCCTTTAATCCCTGGAGATTTTTTTGGGGGGGGGGAGAGGCCCCATTCTTGCACCCCCACACTCCCTGTCCCTCTCTGGAAGAGAATAACTCCCCAATAAGGCCTCTTTGCATCAGTGACTAATTGCAGCCACTTCTGGAGCATGGCCCGTGGCCAAGAGGATACCAGCGAGAGATTGGCTAGAGCCCTCTATAGTGGGGGGTGGGAGAATCTCTGGCGGGGGGGGGGGGGTCGCCTGCATTGTGACGGGGAAGGAGGAGCTGAGCCCCATGAATTCCCCTCCTCCCCTTGCCACTCCGGGTCAGTCTTACAGCTGCTCTAGTCGCCTGATTTGCAACAATTCCAACCCTGGGGGGGTGTTTAAGGTGGCGTCAGGTAAAGCAGCCTCAGGGCTGCTCTAAACTACGCTCTGCCCCCTACGGGCCCTGGGGGGGCAGGAAAATCCACATACCCCGCTCATCACCGCGGTCCCCGAGCATCTTCCAGGCGTGCCAAAGCAACCTCTGTCGCGCTGACCTCCCCGTCACAGGCCCGGCGCGGACGGGGGTGGGGCACACGTCCTCCAGCGTGGCCCCCCGCCGATGCGCCCCCTGCCCTGCCCTGGAGAGACCCCACTCCGAAACCAAGCCGGGCCTTGGGCTCCCACCCTGCGGGGCGGAGATCCCACCCAGCGCGGCCGACGAGCTCATGGCGGAAATAGCCGCGACCTTGATTGTTGGCGGGGATGTATTTGCACAGGAAGGATCCTGTGTTAATACTAAATCAACCTTTCGCCCGTCCCGCCCCAAATCCCAATAACCTCCCCCCCGCCGCCAGGGGGGTCCTGAAATGCAGCTAGGCCGCCACATCCCCGCTACCGGGCAGACCCCGTGGGCCGCCGGATAGAATGAATTCAGGAGACGCAGCTGTGGGCCTCCTGTCTGACCGCGGCGTGCCTCAGTTTCCCCGCGAGTCAAATAGGGCTAATGATACAACGGGTTGACATCTGCTGGCGGGAAGGGCTAAGTATTAGATATGGTCCTACGTGGAAGACCAGTCCTGCTTCCCACTGAAGTCAATAGGCAGGGAAAGCACCAGTCCGCGGCCAGCGGCCCAGCATCCCGCGGTGGGCAGGTCTGAATGGGCCGAGGGTGAAGCCGTGGGGAATTGGAAAGGCCGTGCCCCCCAGTTTGTCATAAGGCCACGGGTCTGACCTTGCCCCTCCGCGGCATGTGGTATTAATGGGCTCCAGATGTGCGAGAGAGGCGCAGCTCTTGCCACCAGGTTTTCCCTGAGTTTGGCTTAAAATAACCCGTTACAATTACCAGGAGAAAATCCAGGCATGATCTGATGAGTAAGAGCAGCAGGGGGGCTGGGAGCCAGGACTCCTGGGTTCCATCCCTGGCTCTGGGAGGGGAATGGGGGCTAGTGGTTAGAGCAGGGGGGCTGGGAGCCAGGACTCCTGGGTTCCATCCCTGGCTCTGGGCGGGGAGTGGGGGCTAGTGGTTAGAGCAGGGGAGGGCTGGGAGTCAGGACTCCTGGATTCTCTCCCCAGCTCTGGGAGGGGAGTGGGGGCTAGTGGTTAGAGCAGTGGGGCTGGGAGCCAGGACTCCTGGGTTCTCGCCCCAGCTCTGGATGGGGATGACTGGTTAGAGCAGGGGACTAGGAACCAGGCTCCCTGGCTTCTATTCCAATCTCTGCCACTTTCTTGCTCTGTCGCCCCGGGCGAACCACGTGCCTCAGTTTCCCCATGTAAAAGCAGGGTGTGATGACCTAGCAGGCAGAGGGCGGCTGGGGAATCGGGAGGAGGGCTGGAGCTGGGTGGGCCTGGGGGGCGGGGGTGTTAAGCCGGTCTCCAGCAGCCATGGCAGTAATTGCCCTGCGCTCGGAGCCAGCGGGGCAGACTAAATACAGGAAGCGGGAGGTCAAGCGAGGAGCCCTGGGAACAACCCGGGGGGCTCAGCTCCTGCCTGGCCTGGCCCCTTGACAGCCGAGCCAAACAGGACAAATAGCCTCATTTAGACGGAGCCTGAAACCCGAGCCCCTTTGAACGGCCTGGACAGGGCGGCGGAACTGGTGTAGTGGGGTGGCCGGCGGGGGAGGGGGGGATCCTGCAATGGGAACAGCCCCCAGCCCCTCCCATCCCCCCCAGCCCAGCTCAATGGGGGTATTGTGCTGTCCGGGTCCCTGTGCACGAAGCGGGGGGTCGCTCTCCGCCCTGGGGGAGCCATCACGGGGCGACTGCTTGGGACGGCAGCGGCATAGGGCAAGGGGCCGGTTCCTCCTCACCACTGGGTCCACTGCTGTGATACCCCCAGGAGTACTTCAGAGTACTGCTCCGGGGAGTATTCTACACCCAGCCCCTTTGGGATACCCCCAGGAGTATCACAGTACTCACCATCCTTCAGAGTACTGCTCCGGAGAGTATTCCACACCCAGCCCCCTCGGGATACCCCCAGGAGTATCACAGTACTCAGCACCCTTCAGAGTACTGCTCCGGGGAGTATTCTACACCCAGCCCCCTCGGGATACCCCCAGGAGTATCACAGTACTCAGCACCCTTCAGAGTACTGCTCCGGGGAGTATTCCACACCCAGCCCCCTCGGGATACCCCCAGGAGTGTTACAGTACTCACCATCCTTCAGAGTACTGCTCCGGGGAGTATTCTACACCCAGCCCCTTTGGGATACCCCCAGGAGTATCACAGTACTCACCATCCTTCAGAGTACTGCTCCGGGGAGTATTCTACACCCAGCCCCCTCGGGATACCCCCAGGAGTATCACAGTACTCAGCACCCTTCAGAGTACTGCTCCGGGGAGTATTCCACACCCAGCCCCCTCGGGATACCCCCAGGAGTGTTACAGTACTCACCATCCTTCAGAGTACTGCTCCGGGGAGTATTCTACACCCAGCCCCCTCGGGATACCCCCAGGAGTATCACAGTACTCAGCACCCTTCAGAGTACTGCTCCGGGGAGTATTCCACACCCAGCCCCTTTGGGATACCCCCAGGAGTATCACAGTACTCAGCACCCTTCAGAGTACTCCTCCGGGGAGTATTCCACACCCAGCCCCCTCGGGATACCCCCAGGAGTGTTACAGTACTCAGCACCCTTCAGAGTACTGCTCTGGGGAGTATTCCACACCCAGCCCCCTCGGGATACCCCCAGGAGTGTTACAGTACTCAGCACCCTTCAGAGTACTGCTCTGGGGAGTATTCCACACCCAGCCCCCTCGGGATACCCCCAGGAGTATCACAGTACTCACCATCCTTCAGAGTACTGCTCCGGGGAGTATTCCACACCCAGCCCCCTCGGGATACCCCCAGGAGTATCACAGTACTCACCATCCTTCAGAGTACTGCTCCGGGGAGTATTCCACACCCAGCCCCCTCGGGATACCCCCAGGAGTATCACAGTACTCAGCACCCTTCAGAGTACTGCTCCGGGGAGTATTCCACACCCAGCCCCCTCGGGATACCCCCAGGAGTGTTACAGTACTCACCATCCTTCAGAGTACTGCTCCGGGGAGTATTCTACACCCAGCCCCCTCGGGATACCCCCAGGAGTATCACAGTACTCAGCACCCTTCAGAGTACTGCTCCGGGGAGTATTCCACACCCAGCCCCCTCGGGATACCCCCAGGAGTATCACAGTACTCAGCACCCTTCAGAGTACTGCTCCGGGGAGTATTCCACACCCAGCCCCTTTGGGATACCCCCAGGAGTATCACAGTACTCAGCACCCTTCAGAGTACTCCTCCGGGGAGTATTCCACACCCAGCCCCCTCGGGATACCCCCAGGAGTGTTACAGTACTCAGCACCCTTCAGAGTACTGCTCTGGGGAGTATTCCACACCCAGCCCCCTCGGGATACCCCCAGGAGTGTTACAGTACTCAGCACCCTTCAGAGTACTGCTCTGGGGAGTATTCCACACCCAGCCCCCTCGGGATACCCCCAGGAGTATCACAGTACTCACCATCCTTCAGAGTACTGCTCCGGGGAGTATTCCACACCCAGCCCCCTCGGGATACCCCCAGGAGTATCACAGTACTCACCATCCTTCAGAGTACTGCTCCGGGGAGTATTCCACACCCAGCCCCCTCGGGATACCCCCAGGAGTACTATACTATATAGCACCATGATACACTGCTGGGCTGGTTCAGTTCTTGGGTCGCTTACCCTTAGGAGTATTCAATACACAACACTGTGATAGTCTTAGGATGGTTACTATCTACAGCCCCATTATGCTACCTAGAGAAGGACTGTAACGTGCAGCACACGGATGATGCTCCAAGAAGTATTTTCTATACACAACAGTCTTTTGGTACTCCGAGAAGTACTCTATAGACATAGCACCATTATGATACTCCTGGGAGTACACCCAATAGCTACAAAAATGTACAGCACCTAGCACCTGGTTCATGACTGGCACCCCTAGGTGCTATTGTAATTCAGATAACAACAGCAACCTCGCTCAGGTTCGTCTGCTTGTGTTAAGTTAAAGGTGATGGAAACCCAGGGCCGATAGGGGGAGTCCCACTGGGGAGATCCCCATGCCCGGGGACCTGGGGAAAGGGCACCAAGCTGCTGCCCCCGCCCCTCGCTGATTTGCTAAATGGCATTAGGAGCTAGGCTGGTGGGCCGCAACAAAAGCAGCTCCCCCCGCCCCTCCACCTCCCTCCTGGAGTGAATGGCTATTTAAGGGGCATGTCATTGTTCCCGGGGGGGGGCGGGGTTGTCCTCTTGTCGGGGACTTAAGCATGGCTGCCGGAGCAGCGTGGGTCCCATTACTTGCCCATTTTCGCTGCGCCCTGGCCCACAGGCTTTGAGCTGTTTAGTGACCAGCTGGACCCATTGACCTGATTTCCTTAAACCCATGGGAGGGAGGGGGGAGGCGACCACCAGCCTAGGCCCCTCCCACCCAGCCCCAGCAGCCCACCCCCTCTCTCAGAAGCGAAAATAAACCAAATTCATGGCGGATTCATTCTGCCACCGAGCAACTCTGGAGTCTCCTCTGCCTCCTTCCAGTCCCTGCCCGCCCCTTGGCTACTGGCCAGGCTAAGTCCCCGGGGGTTAATCTGCTGCCCTCTCCACCCATAAGCTCTTTACAGATTGTTTTCTCAGGGGGATCAAACAGCTCGTAATTGAGGTAGGGACCGGGCCCCGGCCCCTTTCGGATTTTTGGCAGGGCCGAGGAGTCAGGCCGCTAAGACCTCCCCGGGGTAAAACGGGAACACAGCAGCTGGCGGCTTGCGTAGCGGTGGGGCTTCTGTTGCCCCCCTGACTCAGGGCCTGGGTTCCCCAGTCTGGGCACCCCGTCCCACCGGGAGGCGAGATGGCTGCGGGCCTTGCATGCCACACGGGCAGAGCTCGTCCCAGAGGCGGCGAGTTCAAAGCAGGCCAGCTTGGAGCGACCCCCTCTCCCGCTGGTTCCTGCGGCCAGCCCGTAGCCTGTGGACGAGCTGTCCCGGCTCTTTCCGAAAGACGTCCGGGCGCCCTTTCGAAGCTGCCTGCGAGGGAGAATCAGCCATGGCCCTAGGTCGGTTGTTCCAACCGCCAGTTCCACTCCCTGCCAAACATTCGCCCCTTATTTCCAGTCTGAATTTGTCCAGCTTCAGTTTCCAGCCCTCGGAGCTCAGTCTACCTTTGTCGGCTCGATTAAAAAGCCGGCTGCTTAAAGAAACTCCATCTGTTTAGACTTCGGCGTCTTTCCCTGCCAGGCCTGGGTGACCTCGGTCACATCCTTTTGCTCTCCTTGCCGCCGTTTCCCCATCTGTAAAAGGGGGATAATGCAACTTCAGAAGCCTGTGCTTGGCTATTACACAGGCTGAACGTGTAACAAAGCCACCGTCCAACAACCTTGTTCTCTAAAGTTATGCAGAGAAGAACATGCGGGGTGGGGGTGGGGAGGAATTGCTCCGTCCCTCACTATTCCAAGAGGGGGATTAACGCCACAGAGGATGTGCAAAGAGCAGACAGAGCTGCTGCTACAACCACAGGCGCTGAATCCGTGGGTGCTCCGGGGTTCAAGCACCCACTGAAAAAAATAGGGGTCAGATTAATCTTTTGTAGGCCCTGGTGCCTGGACTGTGGCCCCGCCCTCTGCCCCGAGGCCCCGCCCCTGCTTGGCCTCTTCCCCCGAGGCCCCTCCCCTCTCCCCACCCCTTCCCCCAAGGGCCTGTCCCAGCTTGGCTCCGCCCCCCAGGCTCTGCTCGCGTGAGGGGAGGGGGCGGGGAGGAGCACCCACTGGCAAAAACAAAAGTCAGCGCCTATGGCCAGGCCCACGACCTTGTTGGTGCCCCCAAAAGGAACCCGCTCCTGCTCCGGCCCACCTTAACGCTTTGCGATCTACCGCTGACAAGCGCCGGGGCGACGAGCCGGGCAGTGAGAACTGGGCCAATTCGCCAGCACCTGCAGCCCGTCACGCCAGGGCAACGCCAGCGTGAAAACACCAGCGCAGCCGAACGGGGATGCCCAAGTGCACGGGGGGCAGAGAGCGAAGCCGGCTCCCCGGCCCAATTGGTGAAAGGTGCGTGGGCGTTGCCCCGCGTGGCGGACAGAGGCATCAAGTCTCATTGTCAAAGGGGATTTAGGCACATAGGCGAGTTAGTTCCTTCCAAAGGCGCCCTCAGCGGGGAGGGGGCTCCGGGGTGAGAGTCAGACACTGGGGTGACGGGCGCCTCCGTGTAGCTACACAACCAGGGTGCAGGCACACAGCCCGCAGGCGCTCATCGATAACAAGGTGACCTTGTGGGCAAGGCCGTGCGGCGTCATCTAGGACACCTGGGTTGAATTCCCTCCCCTGCCATGGAGTCTCAGTATGACCTGTTTCCTCTGCTGATAACATGGGGATCACGGCCCTTCAGGACAGGAGCTGTCTGTGCAGCGCCTGGCACAAAGGGGGACCCTGATCTCGGTCGGGGTCTGTGCAGCGCCTGGCACAAAGGAGGCCCCCTGATCTCGGTCGGGGTCTGTGCAGCGCCTGGAACAAAGGGGGACCCTGATCTCGGTCGGGGTCTGTGCAGCGCCTGGCACAAAAGGGGACCCCTGACCTCGGTCGGGGTCTGTGCAGCGCCTGGCACGGTCAGGGCCCCGAACTCAATCAGGGTCTCTGGGCACTACCATAGTCCAAACATTACCTCTCTGCCCCCGGCCTATCACCCCGAGCCCAATGAACGGCGCTGAGGTTTGATACCCGGGTGAACGCCCTTCCCCCAGAGAACTGCACTTGCTCGCTGGTTTGTCACCAGGCTGCTATAATCCATCCCCTCTTTCCCATTCAGCTCCCACCTTCCCCAAGTACTTTGCAGAATCCTTCTTGTGCTCCGGATTTATCTCTCGTTGTCGAGCCTCTCTCTCTCTCTCTCTCTCCTTCTTTATGAAAGGACAAGAAAGCGCGGACACTGTGGCTTTAAAACCCCCCCAGCTTTGCAGCACCTGTCAAAGGCTTTCAGAGTCTGGCTAAGAAAAATGGAAGTGAAAACCACCTTCATTAACATAAACCCATTTAGGTGATCAATGGTCCCGGCCCGTAAACAAGGATTTTAATCCATAGCGCGGCTGATTGGGTTGTGCAGTTCCCTGCCTGAGCGCGACGGCTCAGCTGACAATGGGGAAGAAAAATGTTTGCGATTGACCCAGGAGTGGCGCACAACCTAGAAAATTAAAACCCAGCGCGAGCGAGGGAGAGGGGAAGAGAGGAGGGATGACTCAGAGGGGACGGGGCTGGGAGCCAGAGGATGAGTTATGGGACCCAGCGGCCTCGTCTCTGCAAGAGGGAGGGTGGGGAAGGGAAAGGGGCAATTAGTGGAGCCGGCGCTGCCCCCTCCCCTTCAAAAAATAACCACCCTACGTGCTTGGGGTTTTCTGGCCTAATCGCTTGGGGCGGAACGCCGGCAAAACGCAGCCCAGATTACCCGTCCTTTCCTGGCTGCGGCTTGGGCAATGGGGCCTCCAGCCTGCAGGACCGTCGGGGCTGAGAACTGCCCCATTCTCCTTCCCCGAGGCCTGAGCTGCCAACCCCTACCAGGCGCCGCCCCATGGTCCAGCGAGCCAAGGTGGGGGGGAATGGACAGGCCAGGGCAGTTGGTGGGGCGACAGGCCCAGCTTCTGGGACAAACTCTTGTTTTTCCCCTTTGGTGGCCAAACCAAAAAATCCCCCCAACATTTCATTTGGGGTCAATCCCAAAGGGGAATTGGGTTTTTTTTCCCTCACCCAAACAAACAAACCTGCCCTGAAATTTCATTTTGGGTCCAACAAAATGTTTCCTTTGACCCCAAATATAGATCTATTTATAGTTCATTTTTTGGTTTGGATTTTCTGGGGTTCTTTGCTTTTTGTTTAGTGCTTGGGTGTTTTTCACCCTTGTTTGTTTCCTTAACGCAGCCAGCGACGGGTGAAAATGAAACAATGTCTGGAAACAAAAGACCCAAACTGGAAGGGTTCATTCTGAAAATGGCAAAACCAAAGCAATGACTTTTTCAAATCCCCCCCCCCCGCCCGAAATGAACCCGAATTTGCGAATAGTTTCGGCCAACCTGAAACTGCCTTTTTTTGGGAGCAAATCAGCTACTCACCGGAAAGCCTCACCCAGTTCCATGAAACATGCCTGCTGTGAAACCCCATTTCCAGCAGCTCCCATCAAGAGCTCAGAGCAGATTCTCACCGGGCCAGATCAGGGCCGACTCCATGCACAGAAATAGAGCCAGAGACAGCCCATGCCCCACAGAGCGGGGGAAACTGAGGCACAGCGCTGGGACTTGACTTGCCCAGAATGATAGACAGAGGTGGGACTAGCCCAGGTCAGTTGCCTCCCAGCCGTGTGTGCTAGCCACTGCACCACATAGGTAGCCACCTAGACCCTTAGCTTTGTCTGATTATCCTCTTTTCCATCACCCGCCCCCCCCGCCGGCGTTCTCCCCTCCTTCCCAGAACTGCAAGGTCACTGTTAAAGCAAGCTCTGCTCCAGTTTCCAAGTGGACAGCACATGAGAGTTCCCCTTTTGTTCCATCAAAGGGCACAATTAATAATTATCGCCGCGCCTCCCGCCAGTTCCTGGAACATGGGATCGTTAGCCTCAAAAACCCAGCCAAGAAAGCAACCAGGGCCAGACCTCTCCGCTACCGCCGCCAGCCTCTCCGGCGTCACGTTCAGTCCCTTTTACCGGCACGGCCAGCCGGGCCAGCGCCAAGCGAGCCAACCCCCAGGCCTCGCCCCGCTTCTGGCCCACGCCAGAGGCGGCTCCGTTCAAGCCACGAGGCTCGGGTCCCTTTGCACCGGGCCGGCGGCGGACTGAGCGGGACGCCTACTTGACAGCCCCCGGGGCTGCCCAGAGCGGGGAAAAGGGGCCCTGAGACTCAGACCCCCCTGGAAGTTACACTGGTGGAAGGGAGGGGAGAGGGCTCGGTTTGGAACCAGGTGGGCGTAGAGGGGGAGCGTTGGGCCAGATTCTCCAACTGGGGATGTGCCCCCATTGGCTCCCGACCCATTGGCACCCGCCGGGGAGCAGGCCCCATTGTGTCTGTAGCGCTCTGAGTTACACTGGGGACCAGGCTGGCCCCTGCACACCCCCAAAATACACCCGGGGAGACTTGTTGCCTCAGCCCCTGCCCCGGGGAGAGTTGTTGACACCTGTGCCCAGTGGGTGTAAGAGACACACTCGGCCCTCCCTGGGCCTGGACGCACAGGGCAGACGGGGAGCCAGGGCCCGGCGAGCCGCCTCGGGCGGCCCAGCGCTGGGGCCCGCTGGACACCGGAAAGGGGCCGGCCTGGTGGGGGTCGGGGGAGATCGAATGACCAAGATTTTCCATCCCTCGTTCCCCATACACACAACCCCACCCTCCCCCTACACACCCCATCCCTCCCTCCCCCATCCCTCCCCACACCCCACCCCTCCATCCCCCCCCACACCTCCATCCATCCCTCCCTCCCCACACACCCCTCTATCCAGCCATTCCCACACACACAGCCTCCATCGCCCCCCACACCCCATCCCTCCATCCCCACACACCCCTCCATCCCCACACATCCCTCTATCCACCCATCCATCCCCCCAACCTCTCTATACATTCATCCCCATACACACCCTCCCTCCCTCGCTCCCTCCCTCCCCCCCACCCCATCCTACCATCCCTCCCACACCCCATCCCTCCATCCCCACACACCTCTTCATCCGTCCATCCCTCCCTTCCTCCCTCCCCCCACACACCCCGTCCCTCCATCCCCACACACCCCTCTATCCACCCATCTATCCATCCCCACACATACCGTCTATCCCTCCCCCCACACCCCATCCCTCCATCCCTTCTTCCCCATACACCCCCCATCCCCACACACCCCTCTGTCCCCCCATCCATCCCTCCATCCCCACACACCCCTTCATCCGTCCATCCCTCCCTTCCTCCCTCCCCCCACACACCCCGTCCCTCCATCCCCACACACCCCTCTATCCACCCATCTATCCATCCACCCCCATACACACCCCTCCATCCCTACACACCCATCCCTTCATCCCTTCTTCCCCATAACCCCCCATCCCCACACACCCCTCTGTCCCCCCATCCATCCATCCCCACACATACCCTCTATCCCTCCCCCCACACCCTATCCCTCCATCCCTTCTTCCCCACACACCCCCATTCCCCCACACCCCTCTGTCCACCCACCCATCCATCCATCCCCACACATACCATCTATTCCTCCCCCCACACCCCATCCCTCCATCCCTTCTTCCCCACACACCCCCATCCCCCACACCCCTCTGTCCACCCACCCATCCATCCATCCCCACACATACCCTCTATCCCTCCCCCCACACCCCATCCCTCCATCCCTTCTTCCCCATACACCCCCATCCCCACACACCCCTCTGTCCCCCCATCCATCCATCCCCACACATACCCTCTATCCCTCCCCCCACACCCCATCCCTCCATCCCTTCTTCCCCATACACCCCCATCCCCACACACCCCTCTGTCCCCCCATCCATCCATCCATCCCCACACATACCCTCTATCCCTCCCCACACACCCCATCCCTCCATCCCTTCTTCCCCATACACCCCCATCCCCACACACCCCTCTGTCCCCCCATCCATCCATCCATCCCCACACATACCCTCTATCCCTCCCCCCACACCCTATCCCTCCATCCCTTCTTCCCCACACACCCCCATTCCCCCACACCCCTCTGTCCACCCACCCATCCATCCATCCCCACACATACCGTCTATCCCTCCCCCCACACCCCATCCCTCCATCCCTTCTTCCCCATACACCCCCATCCCCCCACACACCCCTGCTCGGGGGGAGCAGCCGAGCTGGCGTGGGAAGGGGGCGGGGGAGAAAATAGGAGCGAAAACAAATTAAATCTGAATGAAAATCTGATTAGCGGCGGGGAAAAGGTGGATGACAAACGACTCCTCCAAAGGACGCGCCGCGCGGCTCTGGCGCTGATGGATGGGCCCGGGCGGTAATCGATGGCCGGGATCCGTGCGCGGGGGCCCCGCCCGCGGGGCCGGGGCTGGGAGCCGGCTGGGGGGCGAGGGACGGGGAAGACAAATGTTTTCTCCGCTGCCCAGCCCTCGCCAGGCACGGGGGGCGAAGGGAATTGAATGACCAGCCCGCCCCGGCGCGGGAGTCAGTCCCCGCCGCCGGCAAGACGGCTTGGCCGCTCGGCGGGGCTGGGCTGCGCCGCGGGATATACGGGCTCCAGCCATTGCACCAGATTGGTTTTGTTTAAGGGAGAGAGGGGCTGGGGGGGGGGGGGTGCTGGGAAGGGGGCTCTCCCCAGCCAACCAGGCCTCCGCTGGCACTAGCGCCAAGCTGCCAGAGGCCCGCGCCCAGGGGTGCCCGCCCCGGGGAGTCAGGACCCCTGGGTTGTCAGTCCCTGGCTGCGGAGGGGTTGGTACCAAGGGGCTTAGGGGTTAGGGCTCGGAGAGTCTATTCCTGGTGCTGGGAGGGGAATTAGGGGGGCTAGGAGCCAGGACACCTGGGTTCCATCCCTGGGTGCGGGAGGGGAGTGGGGTCCAGTGGTTAGAGCAGGGAATGGGGACTCCGCCTGCTTTATCAGTAGCAGGAGATAAGGGCCCCGATGGGGGGGGAGCACCCAAAGTCCCTTGCCGGGGGGTGGAATCCACACACACCTCTTTCAGGCGCCAAACCCACTCCCTTAGAGCAAGAGTCCTGGTGGACCCAGGAACCCCCCAGCAGATTGCCTACCCCCATCCCCCCTTATTACTGACATTTCTTATACCCCCCATAACCCTCCTTCCAACTCTGGGAAAACAGGGACACCCCCTTCCTCCGCCCTCCCCACCCGCGGAGTGTCTGGCCCCCCTAATGGCCCCAGCTCAGTGGGATGCACCCCGCAGCCTTGGGGGGCGGGAGGGAGAACTTGCTCTGCTCTAATGGGGGAGGCTTGGGGTTACTCCCCTCCAAGCAGGTGGGGTGGGGGATTAAAGCCAGCCAAGGACCTGGGGGGGGGGCTCTATTCCTCCTCCCCCCTGGTGTTGAGCTCAACCCCTCCAGCACAGCGCCCCCTGCTGGCAGAGGGCCGCACTGACTCTGCGGGGAGAGCGCCCCCTACTGGGCGTCCGTCCTGCCCCACTGGCTTGCCCCCGAGGTCTCCCCGCCACACGCTAACCCCAGCCCCTTAGCTGAAGCAGACGCAGGGGTGTGGGTGGCTGGCGCGGCTCGGGTAAATGCAGGGTCTGGCTGCCTGCCGGAGGAGAGAGCGAGTTTCAATCCAAGGAGGTGGGGGGGGGGGAGATCTTTTCTTGCTGGAACGTCGCAACAAGGACAATCCCGCCCCCCCCCCCCGCATGTGCCATCCCGCGTCTGCAAGGCAGCGCCAAGCACATGGGCCACGTGACGTTCCTCATC
Organism: Malaclemys terrapin pileata; assembly: GCF_027887155.1. NCBI lineage: Eukaryota > Metazoa > Chordata > Testudines > Emydidae > Malaclemys > Malaclemys terrapin. Next base: position 16,944,490 of record NC_071524.1, on the reverse strand, counting down.
TCCCTGGGGTCCAGGCGAGACAGACACAGAAAGTGGAAAGGACTTGCCAGAGAAAGTCAGAGCCGGAGCCGGAATAGAACCCAGGAGTCCTGCAGCCCAGCCCCTTCCCCCCTCTAACCACTGGGCCCCACTCCCCTCCCCAAACTGGGGAGAGAACCCAGGAGTCCTGGCTGCCAGCTCCCCTGCTCTAACCACACGACCCCAGGGATAGAACTCAGGAATCTTGGGGTCCAGCACCAACCCCCCTGCTCTGACCATTAGGCCCCCCTCCCCTCCCCTCCCAGAACCAGGCATGGAACCCAGGAGTCCTGGCTACCCATCTCTCTGTTTAAAACCACTTTAGCCATATGGTGAAATGGGCGTTATCAGGGCAGTTCCCAGCTCTGGGAGGGGAGTGGGGTCTATTGGTTGGGGGAGGGCGGGGAGTCAGGACTCCTGGGTTCTCTCTCTTCTCTCTCACCCACCTCTACTGGTCCCACTAAGGACACTGGCCATGCCCCACTCCTTTCCCCATGGAAACCTCCTGCTTCTCCCCCCGTTCCCGTGCGCTTCCTTGGTTTATTTACGCACGCCCGGCCAGCTCTCGGCTCGGCCCACATGATGGATGGGTCTCAGCTCGGGGTCTCCAGGCTGTGGCGCAGAGATGGGGGGTGGGGGGATTGAACGCAGCCATAGAGGAGGAATAAAGTGTATTTACTTAACCCTTCCAAGGCAGAATGGCCAGGAGCACGCTTCTCCACACACACCCCACCCCCGCGTCTGCCAGCCCCCCCCCCCAGCCGTGACAGCCCCCCAGCGTGATGGATGGGGAACTGGTGCTTGATCTCCGGGGACTGCTCTCCGCGGATAAAAAGGTTCCCATAAATCTTCCTAATAGAAGGAGGCAGGAATGAAGCGGGGGGGGAGAGAAGGATTCTGAAACTGACACACACACACCCAGATCTCCCCAGCTGCCCCATGCCAATCGCTTCCGCCTACATGGCTCCACAGTTCTCCCTACCCCCCCCCCGCCCCTTGGGCCCAATCCTGCCTGGCAGGGAAGCCATTTTCCCTAGGGCCAAGCCAGCTCGCAAGGTCAGAGTTTGGGGGGACAGGACAGCGAGGGCCTGGGGGTGGGGGGATGAAAGGGCCGGCTGTTGAGGAAGGGAAAGCGGCCCTGCTGGGATGAAGCCATGTGGAGGGCAAGTAAATAACCCCTCCCCCAGCACTGCACACACAGCACCCCCCCCCCATTTTACAGATGGGCAAACTGAGGCACCGACCAGGCCAAGGTCAGGCCGAGTCCGTGGCAAAGCAGCGGTGAGAACCCAAGAGTCCCGACTCCCAACCCGGCTGCTCTCCCACATCAGAGCCCAGGGCCGTGCCAGAGCTGGGAGGGGAACCCAGGCGTCCTGGTTCCCAATCCCCACTGGGCCTGTGGGTGGCCTTGGGAAGCCAGGGTGCAGCCTGCGCCCCCTTTGCGCGCCTGCCCCGAGCCCCCTGGAACTGGCACAGCCGTCTGGGCCGGGCAATGGGGAAGGGCCCGCGGGTGTCAGGCCCAGCCAGATGCAGAGGGCGCCCCCCATAGGCGACCTACGGGGAGGGAGGGGGGGATGGAGAACTGCAGGTGCGCGCCAGGATCCGCCCCCGCGCAGCCCCCGCGCGCCTCGCCCCCTTCCCTTGCGCGGTGATTGATGTGCGTTGTCTCCGGTCGTGCGCGCCGCCCCCCGCTCCCCGGAGAAATCAGCGGAGTGAATGAGACCCCCCCCCGCCCCCCCGCCGTGTCAGCCAGGGGCGTCATTAGCGGCTGTTGATTAAATCCTAGTTTAACCCTTTGGGGGGGGGCGAGGCTGGGATCTGCCACAGACAGCCCCCTGCTCCCCCAGCCCCACGCCTCCTCCTCTGGACAGCTGGGGAAACCCTGCCTGTGTCCCCTCGCCTGGCTCTGGGAGGGGAGTGGGGGCTAGTGGTTAGAGCCGGGAGGGGGGCTGGGAGCCAGGACTCCTGGGTTCTCTCCCCAGCTCTGGGAGGGGAGTGGGGTCTAGTGTTTAGAGCAAGAAACCGGACCAGGTCTCCTGGGTTCTCATTATAGTCCCAGCTGTGTTTCTTCCCCCAAGAGAGACCTGCAACAACCAGAGCTGTGTGTGTGTGTGTGTGTGTGTGTGTGTGTGTGTGTGTGTGTGTGTGTGTGTGTGTGTGTGTGAGTGACACAATCCGTGTTACCTACCTACCCACAAATGTTTTTCAAACCTCCGGGGTCTGTCCTTCCCCTTGGGACACTCCAGCCAGACTGTAGCTGCCTTTCACTCCAAGCCACTGTTTATCAAGGGGCAATTAACCCTGTTTGTCTAACTCGCTGCAGACTGGCAGGGGGCAAACACCGGTGTGTGTGTGTGTGTGTGTGTGTGTGTGTGTGTGTGTGTACAGGAATATTGTACCACATCCAGCGTGTGTGTGTGTGTGTGTGTGTGGGTGTGTACAGGAATACTGTACCACACCCAGCGTGTGTGTGTACAGGAATACTGTACCACACCCTGTGTGTGTGTGTGTGTGTGTGTGTACAGGAATATTGTACCACACCCAGCGTGTGTGTGCGTGTGTGTGTGGGTGTGTACAGGAATACTGTACCACACCCTGTGTGTGTGAGTGTGTGTGTGTGATCAGCTGCCAAGCGGGGGTCGGAGAACACCCAGCAGCTCGGAACCTGCCCCCCATGCCCGGAGATCCCTTCTCGGGTCCGCAGCCTGCCCCCCGCCGGACCCGGGGCTGACCCCGGCTGGGGACTCGGGGTTTCTATTGTGGAGGTGTGTAGGGGCTCAGGGACAATGCCTAGGCCCAACACAACCACACACACACACCCCCTGTCATTTGCAGCAGTGCAATACGAGAGTGGAAAAGGCCATTGCTCCATCTCATGTAAAGAGCTGCACAAGGTGCCGCATCTGGCCTCAGTTTACCTGGGGGGGGGGAACCAAGACCCCCCCCCCCAGTGAACCAGCGAAGCTCCTGCAGCTTTCGGCCCGGCCGGGGAAGGGTTAACTCAGGCTCCCTTCATGCCCCAGTGTTTTCCACTCACCTAGGATATTTATTGTGTTCTCTCCCTGCCCTGATCATTAATCAAAGCCAGGGAGGGAGCAGGCGGGCGGTTCACATGAATGTTAAAGTCGGGGCCCTGTCCCCACGTCTCTGGAGGAACGTGCAGCGTTCTTTCGGGGGGTCGGAGGGAGAAGTGGGGCAGACACCAGAGCAGGGCCGAGGGGGACTGGGGCCAGGAATTTCCAAGTCTTACAAAGATCTCACGTTAGTCTGACCTTGGTGTAACTTCACTGACTGAAGTGGAGTGACTCCTGATTCACACTCCTCTGGAGTAAGTGGTGTCAATCAGGAGTCACGCCACTTCAGTCAGTGGTGGTGATGCTGGCGTCAATCAGGAGTCACGCCACTTCAGTCAGTGGTGGTGACACTGGTGTCTGAGTCCTCTGAAGTAAATGGTGTAACTCTTGATTTAGACCATCGATGTCAGCGGCTTCAGTCCTGATTTACATCAGGGTAGATTTTTGGTAGAGTTACACATAACTTACACCACTTACGCCCCGTTGACTTCAGAGGGGTTATGCCAGATGTACACCAGTTTTACCCCACTGGTTTTATAGGGTTACTCCGGATTTGCCCCAGCATTACCCCGGGCACTTCAGTGGTTGCCTCACGGTTGGCAGGTGGGTCTCCAGAGAGCGTTCAGGGCTAAACCGACAAAAGGGGGCAGGGAAACCGAGGGACCCAGCAAGGGAAGTGACTTGTCAAGAGGCCCAGGGGAGTGGAGTGGGGTCTAGCGGTCAGAGATGGGGAGTGGGAATCCGGACTCCTGGGTTCTCCCCCAGCTCCGGGAGGGGAGCGCGAGTTGGTGGCCGACACCACCGGTTTCAGAGGAAAACATGAGCCCCTCTGAATACTGCACGAACAGCCCCACGGGGGAAGTTTCTAGACTGACACCCCCCACACACACTTCCCTTCCCACCCCCCGGCTCAGAGCAGTGGTCCCCAGCTAGCCTGATAACCCCCCAGCTCCCTGACCCAGTTGGTCAGTGAGCGCAATAAGGGCCCTTCCCCTGCAGCTGGTGCCCTTATTAGCCATGAAAGCGTCGAGTCCCTTGGTCAGTTCTGAGCTTTTTCGCTTCCCTAATATCTTGTGGCAACCAGTTCCGCAGGCCCGGGGAATACAAGGACATTTCTTTGGAAATACCAGGGGGCTGGGGGCCACAAGGGGTGGTTGGGCCTTCATAAACCTCCGGCCCGAAGCAGCGGAAGAGAGATTTGCAGGGTTAATGAGATAGAGACACCTGCCAGAGTTTCATCCTATTACAGTAGCACTTTGGGGCCCTGAGCTCTCTCAGGGGCTCTTTGTGCCAGGCGCTGCCCAGACCCGGTCTGAGATCAGGGCCCCAGTGCGCCGGGCGCTGCCCAAACCCGGTCTGAGATCAGGGCCCCAGCGTACCGGGCGCTGCCCAAACCCCGTCTGAGATCAGGGCCCCAGTGCGCCAGGCGCTGCCCAAACCCCGTCTGAGATCAGGGCCCCAGTGCGCCGGGCGCTGCCCAAACCCCGTCTGAGATCAGGGCCCCAGTGCGCCAGGCGCTGCACGTCTGAGATCAGGGCCCAGTTGTGCCAGGCGCTGCCCAGACCCCTACCGAAATCAGGGTCCCTCCCCGCCTTGTGCACAGACACATTGGGAAGCTGGTGATGAATATCTAGGAGCTCGGCCTGTGGAGAGGCGCTGGCAGAGGATGTGGGCCAAGGGGCTGGCTCTGTGTTTGTACAGCCCCTTGCACCAAGGGGTCCCGGTCCATGAGCAGGGCTCCTTGGTGCTACCATCATATACCTCCTAACAATAGCAGCGTCTGGATTAGCCTCAGGGACCCCGGGTTCAGCCGCACACCCCGCAGCCCGGTGGCCTGGCCTCCATTCCCAGGGTTTGGCGAACACAGCCACAAGGCCATGATGTCATTGAGTGAGGAACAGGCTCGCGGGCGATTTGTCAACCGGCCTGTCAAGCTTAATAGGGGTCTGTGCGGGAGGCTTTTAATGAAATGGTGGCTGCTAGACACTCCCTGGGACATAGCCAGACTTCGAAGTAAGCCAGGGCGCGCGCGCCTCCGTCGCCGGGCTGGACAGGGTTTTATGGCACGCCGGGCGAGGTGGCTGGAAAAGGGAGACGAAGAGAACGACCCTTGGCAGGGAAACCGAGGCACAGGGAAGTTGGGGAACGACTTGCTGAAGGTCACACTGGGAGGCCAGGGCTGGATCCAGGATCCCGAGCTTCCCAGTCCCCCTCTCTAGTCAGTAGATCAAACTCCTGCCCAGAATTTGGAAGCGAACCCAGGAATCCTGGCCCCTCCCCACCAAGAGACAACCCCCCCCACACACATTTGGTAACAGAACCCAGGAGTCCTGCACCCCAGTCCCTGATCTAACCACTAGACCCCACTCCCTTTCTGGCGCAAGGAAGAGAACCCAGGAGTCCTGCAGCCCAGTCCCTGATCTAACCACTAGACCCCACTCCCCTTCTGGCGCAAGGAAGAGAACCCAGGAGTCCTGCAGCCCAGTCCCTGATCTAACCACTAGACCCCACTCCCCTTCTGGCGCAAGGAAGAGAACCCAGGAGCCCTGCACCCCAGTCCCTGATCTAACCACTAGACCCCACTCCCCTTCTGGCGCAAGGAAGAGAGCCCAGGAGTCCTGCACCCCAGTCCCTGATCTAACCACTAGACCCCACTCCCCTTCTGGCGCAAGGAAAAGAACCCAGGAGTTCCAACTTCCTGTATCGGTTCCCACAGGGTTCGGTCCTTGTTCCTCTTCTCTTCTCTCTCTACCCCTTAGCCCTAGCCCCTATAAGGATCGGGGGGCAGCCCCTGACAGGAGCAGCTCTCATTGCTTATCGAAAGGTCGCATCCCACCTCCAATGGGCTCCTGGCACCAGCCTCCATCGCCTGCTTGTTCAAATGGCCAAACAAGCCCCGCGGCTTCGTACAGCGCCTAGCACCGTGCGGGGCTGGTCCAGGACTGGGGCTCACCTAAGTAAGCAACCAGCCCCCCACTTGCGGAGTGTCTGTGCCTGCGGCTAATCTCCAGTAACCAACGCTGGGTGTCAGGACTATATTGATTGTCCTTAAATCCACGTTCAAATCTCCCAGCCAGGCGTCTCTGGTGGGTACCACAGCGGCTGTTTATACGCGTGAGGCTAACTGGTGCGCGCACCCGCACGTGCCTGGCGCGTGGTGCGGACGCAGCCTGACTCCGGAGTAACGCCCCTGGGTGCACACACAGGAGCTCCGAATCAGGCCCCCGGATCTCGCCTCTCAGCCCAGCAGAGCAGCCGGTATTTCATTTCCCCGCCGCCTCTCGCTGGCCCGCTTAGCCGCTAATAAATCAACCCGAGTGATGGATAACCCGGTGCAGCAACTGCATTATTAATAGGACCAGGGACCCATCCGTCAAGCGGAGCGGTCCCAGGGAGCGCCGGGCGATTGGCAGGAGTTCTTTTATTATTATTATTGGAGAAGTGGAAATGCCTAAAGTTTACTTAATTTTTTTTGGTATTAAAGAAACCGCTGACACAGCCACTCCCGCAGGGATCGAACCGCTGCCGAGTCAGGGCAGCCCCCGCCAGGCCGGGGCTTGGAGAAAGCCACACAGAGCACTGCTTTGCTGGTCCCTAGCCCCCCGGCTTACCCCCAGCGTGAGCCGAGCGGTCACCAGCCACCCTCAGCCCCTGCCGACGCCCCCAGAAATCAAGGGGTCCAGCCACGCAGTCAGGCGCCGCCTGGTCTAAGGGGCAGAGCGCTAGACCGTGACTCCGGACGCCTGGGTTCTATTCCTGTTTCCAGGGATCTTGGGAAAAGTTGCTTCCTCTCTCTCTCTCCCCGTGCCTCAGTTTCCCCGCTTCTTCTCTCTCTCTCTCTCTCACCGTGCCTCAGTTTCCCCAACTGGATAATGACTCCGACCTCCTTTGTAAAGGGCCCGGGACCGACGGGTGACAAGCCCGGGCAGTTATTAGTACAGAGCATCTTGCGAGCCGGCTTCGTGCTGTCAAGTGGGAAGTCCTGGGTCGCTTGGGTTTGCAGATGGGGCCTCGGGGGCTGCATTCAGATCCTGTTCCCGTGGATTTGGGCTCAGGCCCTTAATGCCAGCGTGTAGCCTGGGCCCGTGGTTGGGACTCAGCGCTGAGCAATGGGGGGGGGGGCTTTGCCCTGTGGGAAGGGAGCGGGGGCCGGGGGGAATCAGTCCTCGCTTCGCCTTTCTAGCGGCACCTTAAAGCGGTTTGAACAGGGAAGGTGGGACTGGGGGGGGGGGGGGGAGTTTGCGCCAGGAACGAAGCAGGAGGTCGGGAAGCTCATCAGGGGGGATCTCAACCCTAACTTGGACCCTCGGATCCAGATCTGGGTTCCGATCCGAGGGCCCGAGATCCTTATCATGATCTCTCCGGGCTCTACCCTGATCGGTAGAGATGCCGTCGCGGAAGACAGTCAGGATTATTCCGGATTGACACCAGTGTAAACAGCGCAGAACGTGGTCCTAAATCCCCCATCAGTGGAGTGAATCTGGCCCTAAATTCACTCCCCCCTTCTTTTAACCCAGCAGGCCAGATTCGCATCTCCCCGGGGGGTGCAGACGGGAACGGGTTCCCAGGGGAATTCGGCACCTGGAATCTCTGAAGACCTGGGCCCGAATCACTTCACTCCTGTTCGGGTCCCAGATGTCTGCAGCCCGGGGCCGGGGTCTCCGGGTCACCTCTAGCCCTGGCGCGAATCGGGAGTCACTCCGCGGCAGGGGCCCGCTTCTCCATTGGCGCGCGCCTTGCGCAGCCCGTTTACCCCGGGCCCGAAGTGGGCGAATCGAGGCCGCACTTCGCATCTCGCTCACGTTGGCTTCCCAGCGGCAGGACGGGCTCTGACTTCAGCCGAGCGACTCCCGTTTCACCCCGGAGGGAAGGGAGGGTCGGCCGGTGGAAAGGGCGCATTTTCCAAACACCAGCACTGGCTGCGGAGGGGCAGATCCGCAGATGGTGTAAAACCGGTGGGGAAACGGCTTGAACTCCCCAGCGGGGGAAACAAGGGCGGGACTCTGTCGGGCTCCCACTAGCATTGCTAGTCCCCCAGCTCGGGGCTGTCCCTCGGGAGAAGGACGGAGGCACCGGGACACGAACCGGCGGCTCCCGAACCGTGTGAAAAGGCGAAGCCAGAGTCAGACCGGAACAGACGCCGCGCGAGGCCCGCCGACAAATGTTGCTCATTTGGTGATAAAGGGGAAAACATGAATGCGCCTCGCCCCGTAAGTGTCCCTCATTAACCCGGCCGGCCTCTTCCCAGCGCCCCACACAAAGCGAAGCAAGCCACGGCTGTGCGAAGGGATTTGCAACCTTTCAAGAGGCGCTGAATGCCAGCCAACTCCCGGGCCCTGTCTCGCCTCTCTTGTTCTTCTGGGATTACCCTCCGCCCCCCATCGGCGCGCAGGGAGCGCCCGCAACCGCGCACCGCCCGGCGCCCCACACCCCAAACACGCAGGGAGCGCAACGGCCGGCGCCCCACACCCCAAACACGCAGGGAGCTCCCGCAACCACGCACCGCCCGGCGCCCCACACCCCAAACACGCCGGGAACTGCTGCCAAGTGGGGCACCCGTCGGGAAAGTCCCAAAGGAGCGGGTCTCCACCAGGAAAAGGCCGGTTTGGGGAAAGCAACATGGATCACGGAAACGTGTAAAAAAAAATGTGTGTGGGGGGGAAAAGCATTTTGATAAGTTGAAAATGGCATTTTAAGGGGTTTGGAGCGTTTCGAGTGTTTGTTTCAAAGCAACAGTTTTGAAATCGCGTTGATTTTGTCGACTATAAAATCATTGTTCACTTTGGGAACGAAACATTTTGTTTCCAGCCTTTCGTTTTGCGGGAAGCTTTGAAGTATTTCGGTTTTGTTCCGCTCCAGGATTGTAAGCAACCCCCCCCCCATACAATCTATCACACACACCACTGTGTACCGACACATGGCCATACAATATACCACACACGGCCCAGCTGTAGGTCAGAACCCAGAAGTCCTCACTCCCTGGGAATGTCTACACGGGCAAACTCACAGCGGCGCGGCTGAACCAATACAGACGAGGCGTGGGGTGTCTATTCTCGGGCTGTTTGATGAATCGCGATGTTAAACGATGAGAGAATACAATTTATTTACAGATTTTTGGATGTTTTCTCCCTTTTCAAATATATCAATTTCAGTGACAACACCGCCTACAAAGGGTGCAGTGCTCCCTTTAGTTTTGATTACTAATATTTGCACTGTAAAAAAACAAAAGAAATAATATTTTTCAATTCACCTCATACAAGTGCGGTAGCGCAATCTCTTTATCATGAAAGTTGAACTTACAAATGTAGAATTATGTACCAAAAAACTGCATTGAAAAATAAAACAATGTAAAACTTTAGAGCCTACAGGTCCACTCAGTCCTACTTCTTGTTCAGCCAGTCGCTAGGAGAAACACGTTCGGTTACATTGACGGGAGATAATGCTGCCCACGTCTTGTTTACAACGTGACCTGAAAGTGAGAACAGGCGTTCGCGTGGGACTGTTGTAGTCGGCGTTGCAAGATATTTACATGCCAGATGTGCTAAAGATTCACACGTCCCTTCATGCTTCAACCGCCATTCCAGGGGACGTGCGTCCATGCGGATGACGGGTTCTGCTCGATAACCATCCAAAGCAGAGCGGGCCGACACATGTTCATTTTCATTAACAGAGTCAGATGTCACCAGCAGGTTGATTTTCTTTTTTGGTGGTTCGGGTTCTGTAGTTTCCGCATTGGAGTGTTGCTCTTTTAAGACTTTTGACAGCATGCTCCACACCTCGTCCCTCTCGGATTTTGGATGACACTTCAGATTCTTAAACCTTGGGTCGAGTGCTGTAGCTATCTTTAGAAATCTCACATGGGTACCTTCTTTGTGTTTTGTCAAATCTGCAGTGAACGTGTTCTTAAAACGAACATGCGCTGGGTCATCATCCGAGACGGCTATCACATGAAATATATGGCAGAATGCAGGTAAAACAGAGCGGGAGACATACAATTCTCCCCACAGGAGTACAGTCACAAATTTAATTAATGCATTATTTTTAAACGAGCATCATCAGCATGGATGCATGTTCTCTGGAACGGTGGCCGAAGCACGAAGGGGCATATGAATCTTTAGTGCATCTGGCATGTAAATACCTTGCAATGCCGGCTACAAAAGCGCCACGCGAACGCCTGTTCTCACTTTCAGGTCACGTTGTAAACAAGACGTGGGCAGCATTATCGCCCGTCAATGTAAACAAACTTGTTTCGCTTAGCGACTGGCTGAACAAGAAGTAGGACTGAGTGGAGTTGTAGGCTCTGAAGTTTTACATTGTTTTGATTTTGAGTGCAGTTATGTAACAAAGAAATCTGCATTTCTAAGTTACACTTTTACGATAACGAGATTGCACAACAGCACTTGTATGAGGTGAATTGACAAATACTATGGCTTTTGTTCATCAGTTTTACAGGGCAAATATTTGTAATAAAAATAATAATATAAAGTGAGCACTGGACACTTTGAATTCTGTGTTGTAATAGAAATCGATATCTTTGACAATGTAGAAAAACATCCAAAAATATTTAATACATTCCAGTGGGTATTCTATTGTTCAACAGTGGGATTAATCGGGATTAATTTTTTGGAGTTAATCGCGTGAGTTAACTGCGATTAATCGACAGCCCTCGTCTATTCTTCAGCAAGCAAACAATGGGAGAAGCGGAGGACAGATGGCTGGAGTGCGGGCGTCTGGCTGAAAAAGGCCAGGTAAAGGTAGGTATATCCCATGGCGTTTCCCCGCACTCCTGTTACGTTAGGCAGAACAAGGTATAAAACAGCCGGGGGCATTTTGCCCTGAGGTGAGCATCAGACAGATCTTTAAGAAAAAGGCTTCTCAGGTTTCTTTGTGGAGTAGCAGATTGTAAGGAAACACCCTCCCGCTCCCATCAAAGAGTCTTTGCCCTACCTTAGCAGGACAGACATGCCTCCCATGGTCCATGCTCACAAAAAGAGAGGGAGAGAGAGAGAGGGGTTCAAAGAAAGTTCACCAAAGGGGTGGGGGAGGGATTGTTCAAGGATCCTGCAAAATTGGAGTCACTTTTATGTTCTTGCAGCTCAGGTCAATTTCAGTAGCTCTCTTTCAGAGTTCGCACCATCCCACAATAAACGTATCAACACACGGGGCGCCCTGGCCTAGGTAGTGGGCTTTGAATTCACACCCGGCCTTAATCCAAATTAACTTTCAAGTGTAGACAAGAAACCCGGGAGTGGGGTGGCGGTTTCTTTTGCACAAGTTCCACAGCCCAGCTGTAAAGCAACCCCTCTGAAATAGGGGACATGCCCGGCCCCACCTCACCCGCCTGGAAGAAACACAGACATGCAGGTCAGTGTCAACAGATCTCGGTCTACAGCACTCAACCCGAATCAGGGCCCCTTGAATTCTGAACGAGGGTGTCCACACGGGGGTTTCACGCAGTTTAACCTTTAGTTAATTCGGTTTAGTTTTCCTGCCAGCCCTCACATGGACCGGCCCTTGGCATGTGTGTGCTTCACAATCCATGAATGGATTTATGCCCCCTGTGAAGCAGAGAGAGAGAGAGAGAGAGAGAGGTTGTTGAGTTTAGTTACTCCTAAGGGCATTCTGGGAAAAAATTAAAAATTCTGTGCCAAAAAATTAAAATTCTGTTCACAATATTTTAAAATTTTGCAAAATTCTGCAAGTTTTATTTGTCAATAAACAAATGCAGAGACTCCAGCATGGCAGTGCACGAGGGTGGGAGATCCCCCTGCAGCCTCCCCACCCCTAGGACACGGACTCAGCGGTGAGGCTGCACCCAACCCTGACACAGCACAAGGCCTGGGCCTGCCCCAGAAACCTCCTTGGGCCCTGCCCCTCTGTACCAGGTGCACCAGGTGTAGGGCAGGCAGGATCCCAGTGTGGAGGGGCTCAGTGTGGGGGGATCCAGGTGTGGGGGGATCAGATTCTGTGTGGGACAATCTGGGGGCAGGCAGCTCCGTGGAGGGTCTAGGTGTGGGGGGAATCTGGATGCACAGAGGCTGGGAAGGGGGCTCCAGGGGAAATGGGACTCTGTGGGGGCTTCCAGGTGAAGGTGGTTGGGTGGCTCTGGGTGTGGGGGTCTCAGTGGGGGCAGGGGTCTGGGTGCTGGGGCATAGGGCTTGCTGGGGTGGGGGGCCTGAATGGAACTAATTGGGGGTCAGTGGCATGGGGGTCTGGATGTGAGAGCTCAGGGGAGTGCAGGGGGTGGGGCTCATCAGAGTGGTGGTTTGAGTGCGGGGAGCTCAGTGGGGGATGATCTGGGTGCAGGGGTGGGAGTGTGGAGGCAGGGGGTCTGAGAGCACGGGGCTCCAGATGCAGGGGTTGAGGTTCGCTGGGGTGGGGTTCAGGTAGGGAGGACTAGGAGGGTTCTGGATGTACCAGGTGAGGCTTGGCAGGGGTGTCTGGATATGGGAGGTCTGAATGCACAGGGGTTGGGTGGATGGGGAGCAGCTGCCCATACAGTGACCCCTCCCCCCACAGCTGAGGAGAGATGGGACAGGAAGCAGGGGAGGATACTGAACTTCCTGCAGCTGGGGGAGGTTTCTGGGGGTGGGTCTGACACAGCCCCAGCCACTCCTTGCAGGGGAAGGGAAGTCCCGTCCTCTCCTGCCTCCAGCCCAGCCGGGACTAGCAGCTGATCCCAGCTCAGGGTAGGAGCCACTGGCAGGGGTGTCCCCAGCCCCGTGGTGATTTACCTCTCTGTTGGCTGCTCCGGGTGCCTGAAACAATGTACCTGTGCAGTTAGGGAGGGGTGTGTGACTTCTCTTGCAGCTTCCTTTTGCTTCCCTGTCAGAAAGTCATTTTTCTGCGGGGAATCAAAGAAATCTGTGGGGGAAGTGAATTCTGCGCACGCGCAGTGGCACAGAATTCCCCCAGGAGTAGTTTAGTGCATGGCTTACAGGCCATGCCAGGGCTGAGCCCCGGCACCTGTGGGCTTGGCAGTTCATAGCCCCAGCCCCCTGGGCTTGCTGCATCAGTTATGAATGTAAAAAAACATTGCTTGAGTCCCGGCCCCTCTTTGATTACAAATCATGAACTGGTTTGGTGGGCGAGGACTGGGTGGGGTTGGCAGCTTGGATGTACAGCTCCTAGCACAATGGGGTCCTAGCCCATGCCTTGGGCGCCTACGCTTTGCAGCAGCAGAAGTATTAATAATGCTCTAGCGACCGATAGCTGCACCAGAGTCGACTCACCGCTGGCGCGCCCCCTCGGGGCTGGGTGTGAGGCAGCAGCTTCTTCTCCTGTGGCAGGTCTGGCTGACAGCCGGTCCGGCTCTTCCTGTGACCAAGCCCACCAGCCCCTTTTAGTCCTGCTCCTTCTGGGGTAAACTGAGTCACGCTCACCAACACCCTGGCAGTGCCACACTGGAGCTTCGGCCCGGCTTCGGGGCCTTCCAGCCCTTCTCTCTGGGGTCTTAACTCCACATGGCCTAGACCCTGGGTTCCAGCCCAGGGACCCGGTATGAAGCGGAGACCTCTGCTGTATCCCTGGGCTGTTTCCTGCCGCCAGGAGTTTCTCACGGGCTGATTCTTCCGCAGAGGGGAACCCAGCTGGTTATAGGGAATGAAAGTTCCTCCACCAGGCCTGCCCGCCCCCAGGACGCCTTGGCCCCAGCCGGCTCTTCCATCACAGAACTAACTCCAGAGAACCCCTCCTCCTCCCTGCTCCCCCGCTTCCTGGTCAGTTATACCACACGCCAGTACCTGGGACTACATCTCTGGCAAAGGCCATGTCTACACTCCAGGGCCATCACCGTAGCATATGCCGGCACAGCCCCATAGTGTAGACACAAACCAAAGCAAGAGAAGCGAGGTTATTTTGTTTTTTGAGGGGAATCTCTTTAAGGAGTTCTTCCCCCCCCCCAGTCAATTTTTATTGCCCAGGATGATTTTAATCATTCAGAAATCTGGTGGCAAGATTTTTCCTTCCCTCTGGATAAAGCAAGTTGTATTTATCTTTAAATCTCTTTTTAAACAAAAGAATAATAAATCACATGCACAAGGGAGGGGGCAAAACCTGGCCTCCCGATGCTACCGCTAAAATAATGGCAACTTTTGCCGAGAGGGCAGACATAGGGGGTATTTGTAATTAAAAAGAAAATATTAAGCTTCCCCCCTCGACTACCAACGTTGAGCTTGTAAAACAGGCTCTAAGTGGCCTGTAGCCTGGCACAGCACCGAAAGAGGAACGCCGGAAAGCCGCATACGATAGACCACCACAGTGTGGTGTGAGTGTGAATGTGTGTGTAACAGACCTAGGATAAATACAGCGACTCACAGAAACATATGCATCACGTTTCACAGAACAATAGATGTATTTCTATCATCTTATGTGCACGCCTGTGGCACGCAGCGCACTCGTGTGTGTCGAATATGGATCTAGATTTGTGGAATATTATACACATGTTAATTGTACATCTATAAACACACACACACACACACACAAATTGTACGCCACATTGACACCCATCTACATACAAAGGGGCCTTAGTATATAGTGATCTATGTCTTTACGTACACACCCCACAATCCTATACACTAGTTATATAGTAGATACACACACAGAACTGGGTACTTTTCCTTGTCTAGCGACACACGCAAACACACTATGTGTGTGTACACACAAACATACAATGTACCCCGCATTGACACACACGCTATCCGTCTCTTTGTTAGATTGTTTTTGACTAAAGCGCCCAATCATATCCATACTGTAGGCGACCGATGACTCACCAGCACAGCGCCTCCTGCTGGTCATCTTGGGAATTAGCGCTTCACCAGCTTCGGAGCGCCCTCTGCTGGCCAGTGGCTGGCCTGCCTCAGGCCCCGTGTCCCTCCCAGACCCCGGTGCCCTTTACCTCGGGGTTCTGCCCCTGCAGTACCTCCACCCTCTGGGTCTCCCCTCCCAGGGGAACCCCCAACCCTCCATACGCACCTCACCTCAGTGGCTCCTGCCAGTCACCATCTAGCCCCCACTCCCTGGGGCAGACGGCACTCTGTCAGGGCCACTCACCATCGGCAAGGGGGCCTGACCATCTGCCTCTGCCTATCCTGCCCCTCTGCAGCCCCAGGCCCTTTCCGGGCCTTGAACAAGGCCTCAGCCTGGGGAGTTGTCAGGCTGGAGCTCCCCAGCTCCTCCTGCCTTTCCCCAGCCCTGCTCTGCTTCAGTTCCTTGCTCCCCGGCAGCCAGGCCCTTCCCGCTCCAGGGCTCGAGTGAGATTCCTCCAGCCAACTGGGCCCTAATTGAGCTCACCACAGCTGTGCCTGCTTCTCCCATCAGCCCAGCCTGGCTGTTGTCACCCCTGTTCTCCGGGAGTGGGGCAGCTGCCCCATTACACATACATATACACTAAGTATACACTAGATGCACACACATGCCTGGGGACTTTTTCTTGTATAGTGTCACACAACACACACAGAGCCACGTACAAAGTACACTACATTTACATGAACTCTATCTAATCTATCCATCCCTCTATCCCCATAGACCCCCTTCTATCTATCTCTAGCTGATTGGACCATATTATAAGCAGGACTGGTAACACCATTGCCCGGGATAGATAGATAGACAGATAGAGGGGATGTATGGGGAGAGATAGATAGATAGATAGAGAGGGTGTGTCGGGATAGATAGATAGATAGATGGTGGTGTATGGAGATAGATAGATAGATAGATAGATAGATAGATAGGGGTGTGTAGGGATAGATAGATAGATAGATAGATAGATAGATAGATAGATAGAGGGGGTGTATGGGGATAGATAGATAGACAGAGGGGGTGTATGGAGAAAGAAAGAATGAACAAAGGAAAGAAAAAGAAAAGGGGGCAGTCCCCTGTGTGTACCATGTTACCCACACATACAAATCACACAGATCTATATATATGCCTATAGCTACACATCTTCACACTCTACACACTAGATACACACAGGATCGTGCTCTTGGTGTGTAGTACAATATCTGTGTGTGACAGTCCATACAACTCGTATATGTTGTATCTATCCCACCAGCGCGCTCCAGCGATCCACTACCAGGCCTTTCTCTCACTGCACCTGTGTCTATTTCTGGCTTGTTATAAGTTTCTATTATTAATCCAGATTTAAAAAAAAAAACATATTAACCAAAGCCATTCCAAGGGTTCATCTCCTGCTTCAAACCGCCAGCAGCAAAGGGAGCGTTTGCATGTTGGGAAGTGTCTAAATGACCATTTGGTGAGCTGAGCCTATAACAGCTACCGGCAGATATCCCACTCGCTTACATTACAGCAAGGCATGGAAGGGTTGGACTTTTATGTCTGGAACCGTCAATTTCACCATAAACACACAGACCCCAACGAAAACCGAGTCCATCAATAATAGTCGAAATGTTCAGACAGGCAAAGAAAGAAAAACGCTGCTTGAAAACGTATTAGAGTCAAACTGCGGAATTAGGTTGGTTACAAAGCTGAGTAGCAAATGAACAATAAAACCAGGCAGGATTGGTTGATTTAAGGCTATTTACTTTGTCTCTTTGGTCATGTGATGTTGACAGTTTGCGTTTTAACGGGTTTTAACCTTCCGAATCTCAGCCGCTGCCGCCATGAAATAATTGTCGGCTCCCCCCAGAATTTCCTGCAGCTGTGAAAATTGAAATAGAGAAAGATCTAAAAAAATGCTTACAAATAAACATCGATATTTTCTGTTGAATCTGCACCCAAAAAAATTGCATGTTGCTACCCTAATTATACCCCCTTGGACCCCGTGACTGTAAGGTCTTGGGCCAACTTATTTTTATAAAAATTGGCCCCATTCTCTCTTGGATAGGCAGAAAGTATCCTGTGGGTGAATGATCGCTTCTCGTACAGTAGAACCCCCGAATTACACACCGCTCGGGAATGGGGGGTGATTGTGATGCTGAACAAACCGTTAGGGTGGTTCTGGCCAAAGTTTACAACTGAATATTGACTTAATACGGCTTTGAAACTTTACTACGCAGAAGAAAAACGCAGCTTTTAACCATCTTAATTTAAACGAATCAAGCACAGAAACAGTTGCCTCACTCTGTCAAATCTTTTTAAAAAACTTTCCCCTTTTTATTAGTAGTTTACGTTTAACACAGCACTGTACAATATTTGCTCTTTTTTTGTTTGTTTTTTGTTTGATCTCTGCTGTCTGCTTGCGTCCTTCTGGATCCAAAGGGGGTGTGTGGTTGACCGGTCAGTTTGTAACGCGGGTGTTTGTAGCTCTGAGGTTTTAGAGTATTTCGTCTGGAGCAATGGTGAGATCTTTTCAGTTGTGAAATCTCTTTCTATGTCTTATTTTATCCCCATTTCCCCCCAGTCTCTTTCCATCTTCATGGGAGTTTATTTTTCTAAAGCAGCTCTGACACTCATTGTCTTTCTAAATAAACAAATCTGATAAATATTGAACAGAACTGGTGGGCGGCCACCCCAAACAACAACAAAACCCCCAGAATAAATCAATCATTGCTGAAAATATTCTTTGTGGATCTAGAGGGGACAAGTACCTTTTTTTTTTTTCTTTTCTTAAATCAGTTTCCCTTTTGCTTTTACTGATAAACTTTCACCTGGCTGAATGGATCTGAATTTTGCATGGCTTTTTGTTTTATGATTTGATATTTGTAAGGCTACTTGTCTTCATATGTTAAGACTGTTTTGCTCTTTAAAGTTTATTTTGACTTGTCTACGGATTGCTAGCCAGAAGAGATGAGTTGTTGATCAAAATATTATCCCTGGAAATTAGTTTGCCATTAACAGTACAAGGATATTTAAAAAAAAAAAATCTGTTTCTAGTTTAATTAAGTTTTTTATGGGTCCCAGCAAACGGTCTGTGTGTTTTGTAAAATAAATCCAGGCTGTGGAGGCGGAAAGAAAAATTTGATCACCTTAACAAATCCCAGACTTCATAAGAGCATCTTTTTAGTTTACCTTTAAAAATCTACATTGTCCCTTTTCTCATTACAATAGCCAGCATGGCTCTATGTATTGTGGATACAGTTGTGTAGATGGTCTTGGAATTATATTTTCTGGCTTTCTTTCTTCATTGGATCAAATCAAATCTACTTTCTAAAGCTTTCAAGTAAATTTAGCCCAGCTAAAAGGAGACTTGGGGTGGTTCTTTTGTGGTCACGAAAAGAGGAAACTCATCCGTCTCACCCAGAGAACAGCTCGCTGCTTTCCACCGACTTCAGACCAGAAGCAGAACCTCCCATTTTTAGATGAACCCGTCTCCGAAAAAACAACCCCCCAGATTCCAAGAGGAACTGCAATAACCTAGAGCTGAGTTGGGCGCTCAGAGACCATCAGGTAACTCTGCCCTTCTGTGCGGTTGGAGAAAAAGCTTGTTCTGTGTAATGCTTTTCCTCCCTCTGCTCCAAATCACCTCCCCGGGCTTGTCGCTCTTTGCAGGTCCAGCATTTAGCGCTGACTTAGTTCCTTCTTTTTCAATCTCTCTCTCCCGCTGGCTTTTAGTTTTTATTCTCCTCTGTCTGCAGGGGGCTCCGCGGAAGACGAAAAAGCCAGTCGCAAGGAGCGTGGAATTATTAATTAATTATTATTATTGCTATTTAAAATCTGCTTAAAAGAAAACGCTTGTTTTGAACCCAGTGTCTGACTATATTGTCTCCTGGAAAAGATCCCTCAGCCCTCCTGCCACCCCCACGGGCACTCGGCTAGCTGTCTGTATTGTGCACTTCTAGTCAACTTCCCCAAAGTCTCTTTTCTCCTTCTCTTCCTTTGCCCAAAGTCTCTCCTGCCTGCCCACTCCCCTTCCCTCCCCACCTGCTCTCTCTGCCCTCAGAACTCAAAGCTCCTGGACTTGTTTGTTTAATCGCCTGGCTGTAACTTCCCACTGCTTTATCAGCCCCGGATCTGAGGAATTAATTGAGTGTTAAGGCATTTTATCTTCCAACAAACGAGCCCCCCCGCCCTTCTTTCCCGGTGAGAACCGCAATCGCTGCTAATTGCCTTGGCCTGGCAGAGAAGCTGCAATTATCCCTCCATTACCCGGAAACTTCCCCCT
Organism: Malaclemys terrapin pileata; assembly: GCF_027887155.1. Lineage (NCBI taxonomy): Eukaryota > Metazoa > Chordata > Testudines > Emydidae > Malaclemys > Malaclemys terrapin. Next base: position 16,925,341 of record NC_071524.1, on the reverse strand, counting down.
GACTTGGGAAAAGAGCAAGAAAAAGAGACCGAGGGGCACAGTTGCCAACTTTCACGTGGTAAATAAGCCTCCGACTTTCACAATCAGCCAGAAATCAAGCGAATCCCATTTCAAAACAAGGCCAAAACAAGCCAGTCCCTGAGAACCCAACACTCTGTGTGACTAGATCCCCCCCCGGCGTGCAGTCTGGGACTGGGGTGAGCACCCGCCCTCCTGAGCCAGCCGCACCCCGCCCACGGGCCGGCCCTTCCTGGAAGAGCCGGTTGTCCCCCCAGTAGCTCCCTGAGCCCGCACCGGAGTCTTGGGACCGGCCGCCGGAGAGGCTGTGTGCGTGTGTGTGGTTTTTTCCTTCCTTTCTTTTTCTCTTGGCTTCTTTCTCTTTCGTTTTCTCACTCACCTTTTCTTTCTCTCTTTTCTTGTTCTTGCTATCGCTTTTTCTTTCCTTTTTGTTTCACGTTCACTCGCTTTTTGTTTTTCTTTTTCTTTCTCGTTTTCACATTCACTCGCTTTTCGTTTCTCTCTCTTTTTCACATTCACTTTTACTTTTCCCCCCACTCACTTTTACTTTCTTTTTCTCACTCAGTTTTTCTTTCTCTTCTTTTTCTCAGTCTGTTCTTTTTCTTTCTCTCTCATTTTTGCCCTCTTTCATTTTCTTACTCTATTTTTGATCTTTCGCTCTTTTTCTCACTCTACTGTTTCTTTCACTCACTTTTTCTTTCATTTCCCTATTGCTTCGTTCTTTCTTTCACTGTAGTTTTCTTTTATTTTCTACTTTTGTCTCTTACATTTTCTCACTCTATTTCTTTTTTCATTTCCTCTTTTTTCTTTCACTTTATTCTTTCCTTTTCTAACTATTTTTTCTTTCATTTTCTCACTTTCTTTCTCTTTCTTTCCTTCAGTTTCTCACTCTGTTCTTTCTTTAATTTTTTTACTCTCCTTTGGTCTCTCTCTTTTTCTCTTTCTTCCTGCCTGCCTTTCAGGATGTGACATGAAAAGCACCTTTATTGAGCAGCTCGTCAGGCATGAAACATAACCCCCCCTGTCCCCGCCCCCCCCCAAGACATTGGAAAGATCTATACATTCCAACACTGGACGTATGAAGGGATAAATAAGTAAAAACCACACCAAAGAAGCAGGCGGGAAATATTGAAGTGTAATGGATTTTCCTCTTTGGAGATCCACCCCCCTTTACTGCCCCGCTGGACAAACGCTGGGAGCGGAGTAACATAATATGCTGAAGCGTCCCTTGCAAATTTTATGAAGCACAATAAACTTTAAGCAAGCTGAGTGGGTGTGTCCCCAAAGCTGACTGGTTTCAGGCTGCAGTGAGATAAATCTGTGTGTGTCCGCATGTGTGTCGGAACATTGTCTAGAGGTTGTGTGTGTGTGTGTGTGTGTGTGTGTACGCTATCTAAAGTTATTGGGTGTGTCTGAACACATTACTTAGAGGTTGTGTGTGTGTGTGTGAACATTGTTAAAGGTTGTGTGTGTGAACTGTTTAAAGTTGTGTGTGTGAACATTATCTTTGTGTGTGTGTGTATGAGTGTGTGAACATGCATCCGACGAAGTGGGTATTCATCCACGAAAGCTCATGCTCCAATACGTCTGTTAGTCTATAAGTCTGTGTGTGTGTGTGTGTGTGTGTGTGTGTGTGTGTGTGTGTGTATACCATGTAGAGGTTTAGTAAGTGTGTGTGAACAGCGGCTAAAATTAAAAAAAAACCCACAACACACACACACACACTCGGAGTCCAGAGACACAAATGAGCCACGCTCTCCCTCTCAGTTTCCGGAGAACATACAACTACCTTCCTGGATTCCAAGGCCAGAAGGATGCGCTATTGGCCAGGCCTGAAACCTGCCCCACAATAATACCTCATGCCCGAGAACAGAGCTAATAAAAAACCCATCCAAACTTGATTGACCAATGACCAGTGATGGAGAATCCACCTTGACCCTTGGTGGGTTGCAGGGGTTAATTACAACGAACCCGATTATTCATTGCCATACACCCAGGGTTTTCCTTTGCCAAGCGCTCCCCGGTCTGTTCTGGGGGGCGCAATGCATTTTTGCATCGATGTACATGATTGCACGAAGGGGGAGGGGGTCAGCAGCTTAATCCCGAATGATTTTAGCCAGGGCGGACGAAGAGCAAACAAGCCGGGAAATTGTTTCACTGACAGAGCGGGGAATTTGTATGGTTCACCAGGATGGGGTCTCCTTGGTGGTGGTTTGGGGGGTTTTGACTGAGAGATGGCAGATCTACATTCCCGAACAGAACTGTTGAATCCTTCGTCTTCCCCTCAGCACTCCTGAGGGATCCCTAGAAGCATGTGGCAGGGGCGGGGGGATTAGATCTTTAGAAGGGGGCACCTTTGCAGATCTGCTGATCTTTACAAGGCCAGATCTGACCTCACAATGACCCCATCCGGGATGGTGCCTTAGATAAATAGGAAAACAAAGCAGGATGGCAAGGCCTCAACCTCTGTCCTTCCTCTCCAGCAAAGTCATCTAGCTAACCCTACAATAATAAACACAGCCAGGGGTAACCCTGGCGGGGGGGGAGGCTGCCAAATGCTAGGAAGTAGATGCATGATTCAAAACAAATCGGAGGGCTTTGCAAAGGATTGCTGCTGCAGCTCTGATCCCAGCCAGGGCCAGAGGTTAGCTACATCTTTGCTGTCCTGAGCCTCCAAGCACCATGCAGTTAATCAGGGTCGCTGTTCCCCCTGGAGAACCACCTCTCCGCCTGGGCCGCACCTGGCAAGAAAAGAGGCAGAACGTACGAAGCAACGGGTGCCGCTGATTTATTTTCAGAAATTTATTTTTTCCGGCTCCAAATCATGTCCGAGTTTCCCAAGCCCGGCTTGGAAAATAATCCCCAACTTCTGAATCCAGCCCGCTCCCCATGCTGGAAATGCACACACACGGCCTTTAGAACAGGGAGGCGGTTAATGCCAATGGGGGAGACAAAGGATAGAATTGAAGGCTGGAAGCAGGTCATCTTGTCCACCCTCCTGGGTAGCACCCAGGCCAGCTGGCCCCCGCCAACTCAACCCAACCGCTGAAAACCGGCCTCGTGCCCGGAGGGAGCAGATTTCTGTGGGTTTGCCAGAACGGAAGGGACTGCGGAGAGCTCTCTTGGTCTCTCTCTCACCCATCCACCCTTCCCCACCCCCATTCCCTCCTGTTTGAAAATCCCCAGCCTTTTATTACAGGCGTGGGGGGTGCAGGGGGGTGTCCGTGTCCCTTTGTTCCAATGAAGTATTTGCATAAGCACCTTCTGTTCTCCTTTGCTTCTTTTTGCTTCCCTCATCCCTCTCCCCCCCTCCCCGCCTCAAGATTGCTTTAAAATCCACCTTTTTTGTTTGTTTGTTTGTTTGTTTGTTTGTTTGTTTGTTTGTTTGTTTGTTTTAAGGAAGGGGAGGTAGAAAAATGCAACTGTCTTCTTTAAATAGCCCAAAACTGGCCCGTCTGTTTCACCCTCCACGTGCCCTTTTCTTGCCCTGGAAGCCACCGTGGAGGGTTTTTTGTTTTTAACTTCAAATCCTCATTAAAAAGGAGTCGCTGGTTCTATCTTTAAAATCCATCACTTTTACAAGAGGATCCAAACTTTGTTTAAGACAAAACAACCCCCCCCCCCGATCCAAAGTTGGCAAAGAGCCTCCACCGTCAGAAGGACTGAAACCAGAAATGGTGGCACTCGTTTGCCATCGATTCCACAGGCTCCTCGTGAATTGCCTTTGGATTCTGCGCTTGGCAAATCTTTTGCACGCTGGCCGATTTGTTTGCAAGCTGAAGACAAACAGGTCTGTTGTGTTGGGTGGGAACTCCTGAAAGCGGAAGAGGGGTAGGGGTAAGGGTGTGAGTGTGAGTAATCCGGGGGTGCTTTTTCCTGTAATGAAGATTCTGAAATATTGTTTTCAAAACCCACTTTTCTGACATTAAAATAGAAATGTTCTCCAAACTTTTCAGGGCTGCTCTGGGCACGTTAGCAAAACCCAGGGGCCTATTTTCTCAGTTTTTAATCTGTATCTAGCAAATATGTGTGTTTAAAGGCTTTAGAGGGTTTAGAAACAAACAGCTGAACAAGACACACTAAGGACAAATCTGTCCTAAAGGCCCACTATGGGAAATGCATTTGATCCTGAAATTTCACCCTAATCATCATTTTCATTCCTTTCCCCTTTCCTTTCCATGAAGGAAGGAGATTATCACATTGTTGTGTCCACATGATCTATTTACCATACCAAGGACATAGGCCTTTGAACTTTAGATCCGATACTAGTGGCCTGCTTTGGAATCTAATACTTAAAATACCCAAAGAACTTTCCTCTAGAGATTTGATTTTTTTTAAAAAGGAGGTTAACTTCCAGCTCTTAGAGTCTTTTTTGCATCAGCCGAGGGGAAAATTGCTTTAACCAATATTATTTCAAACAACCAATGGATAAACTCAAATTGCAGATAAATTTCTTTAGCCCGTGTTTGCTTAATTTATCAGTGGCATTATCCCTGAATTAACTGCGTATGTGTCGCTGCGCACACACAAACATGAGGATATATCATATACGGAGTGTATGTTATTAGCCACGTTGCTAAATTACTTTGAGATCCACAAATGAAAAGCTGCTATAGAAACAAAGTGGTGTCTGTGTAAACACAGGGGATAGAAATCTGGGAGAGTTTATAAGCTTTGGATTTTAGCAAGAAGATGGCACAATATCTTTAAAGACAAATGGGACAGAATTTATAAAACTTGATCAAGACACAAAACACCCCCTTTCCCCCAAATCAATCTACTAACATATAAACCAAATTTCCCCAAACACCCTCATTCTGGATGGCACAAAGTTAGCACGTTTATAAAAAAGGCTGGTTTCAACACAGTTATAATGAGGTTTTCTCCTCCTTAAATTATAAAGGCACAAATTTGCAGACCTGAGAAATATAACTTTCTCCTAAGTCTAATCTATCCATCCACCTAGTTTCTGGTTGGCCTCACTGTCTATCTAATTTTAAGTGGTATCCATCTATTCATTTTATTTCTATTAGGATCTGTCCACCTAATTTCTGGTGGATCCGTCAGTCTATCTATCCATTTTATTTCTAATGGGATTTGGCTATTTAATTTCTAGTGGATCTATCTGTATAAATCCATGTTATTTCAAATGGTATCTATCTATCCATCCATCCATCCCAATGCACACTCCCCTCTCTCTCTGTATTCATCCATCCATCCTTTTTGAATTTCCTATTCTTCCTTTAAAAAAAATCAAAAAATCACTGTTTCTGCACACATTAATTCAGCAGCGCTGGTAAGCGAGCTGGCAAACGTCAGGTTTTAATTGAAAAACTAATCACCCCACGTTTCAGATGCAACCACCTATGCACTTTTTGTGTCTCTTTTAAATATCATTCTTCAGTGTCGTTGTGTTGTGTTTCCGTACCGAGAGATGCTCTCCTTTTTAATTTATCGGCATGCCGACGCAGACTTCAAGTGATCCTTTCCACTCCCTCCCCTTTTGGCCCCAGAATGAATTATTGGGCAGGGAGAAAGAGAGAGAGGAGAGGGGAAAAAAAAGATTTCTTTTAACTGAAAATTGTATGTAACGAGAGGTCATAAATGCGGGCGCTGTGCCTTTAAATTCACAGCTGCCATGTAATAAATATATTTTATGCAGCGGAGAAATTCAAAGGGGGCATTCCTCACATGTTTTCTTGTCTATAATGGAGGGGCTGGTCTAATGCAGCAAAATAAACACTCCAGGCCCTGTTGATTTTATGACCTGGCAGGCCTGTAATTTACGATACAGTATCCCAGGATTGGTGCTTTCTTGTTTGCTGGACTTGGGGAGACAACAGAGGGGATTAGGAGAAGGATTATTTGAAATATGAAACGAGACAAAAAGGCTTTTAAATGGGGGTGGACAAAATTAGTCCCCCATCCTACCGCCACTGACGCCCGGCCCGTGCCGAGCTTTAAACACATAATCTGTTATTCTATATAGTGAAGTAGCAGCTAGATGGCCCAGCTCTGATCAGGACCCTGTTGGACCGGGCGCTGCACAGACCCCGGCCGAGATCAGGGTCCCCACCAGGCTGGGAGCTGCACAGACACAGAGTGAAAGACAGTCCCCGCCCCAAAGAGTTTACGCTCTAAATAGACAAGTAGTGGGGTGGGGAAACTGAGGCACGGAGCGAGGCCGGGACTTGCTGCTGATCAATGACAGAGCCAGGAATAGAAGCCAGGTGTCCGGAGGCCCAGCCCCCACGCCCCCATACTTTCAGTCCCTCATGGCTTTATAATCAATGAATCACTGTCAATAGGCTTTGGAAGAATCTTTTGCCTCTCGGTCACCAGTGGAGAGCTAACCTCCTTGAGCAGGGATCAAAACCGATTCAGTCACCACCACCCCCCACCTCCCCTGCATGAGAGGTGCTGGCTGGGTCTTGGCCCGGTCCTCGCGGCAGGTAGAGACTCATAGCTCTCACTTGCCCCTTAAAACAGCCTCTCCCTCGCTGGCTTTATGAACAGAGCTCCCCCGATGGGCCCTTGCAGGCAATTTTCTGTCTAATTCCTCCCGTGAACCCCATCACTGCCTAGGGAGGAGGTATTTAAAGCGATGCCCACGCCGGGCGGCCCGCTGTCCCCCTCTAGTGGTGACAAGGGGACTAGCGATCGACGGGCCTGCAACAGGTATTCTAGTTCCAGTAGTAGCGACTTATCTGTTACAACCCCCAAGGCCTGCGGTTCAATCCCCCCGTACTGACAGCCCTCCGGGGGCGTTGGGGTGACATGGGAGCAGTGGCGGGTACAACTGGGAAGAAGGAGGTGGAGGTGAGCGCCAGGGTCAGCAGAATCGTTATAACCAGAGAAGATCTAACTTAGAGGGTTGAGAGACTGCCCTGCTTTGATTGAATGACCCCCATGTTTTCAGGTGGGGGGCTCTGCTCGAGCTCACACTTGGTAGCAGCAGCAGATGACGACCTGGGATGGCCCCACCGGTCCCCAGTGAGGTGCAGTCTGGCCACGCTCTTACCTGCTTGGTTTTTGGAGCCGGGGGAAAAGACTCGCCTCCCTGTTCGAAAGCCAGCGATCGGCCAGCGCAGCTTTCCCCGGGGGAGAGAGAGATTTCGTGTCTCGGGCCCCTCACGTGTTGGGCCACTTCAGATGGAGCCGGACCCAGCGAAAGCGCGGCGTGATCTCTGCGCAGGTGTAACGCCACAAGGCCTTCGGGTCAGTGCTCGCGCCTGGGATGGCTATGGTGGCCCCAGAGCCGGTGTAGAGGTTCTCGTGGCAGGACTGAAAGCAGGGAACTGGACTAGATGATCTCTCGAGGCCCCTTCCAGTGCTAGGATTCCCTTATAGTGCAAAGGCGGCTTATATCCCACCGACCGGCCTGCGTTGCTGAGGGAATAAAAAAGTCCAGTCTAATAGGTAAGTTGCTTTTTAAAAATAAATAAAAATAAATAAAGGTGTGTGGGGGGGATTCTGTATGTAGAGGGGGTGTGTGTGTGTGTGTGTGTGTGTGTGTGTACACAAATTGTCTGACCGACAATACACATGCTGCATACAGGTCTAGGGTGAGCAGATGTCCCGGTTTTATAGGGACAGTCCCGATTTTGGGGGCTTTCTCTTATATAGGCTCCTATTACCCCCCACCCACGTCTCGATTTTTATACTTGCTGTCTGGTCGGTCTACCGCTCACCGCGCAGAATATGTAACATCGATCTGCTCATCGTTTATAATACTTTGCATATTTTTTTTTATTTGCATGACAGGCAGGAGGGCCTGACCGAGATCACGCCAGGCGCTGCGCAAGCACAGAGTGGGAGACAGGTCCTGCCCCCAAAATAACTCAACGTCTAAGCATCTCCCCCTTTTACAGACGGAGGAACTGAGACCCAGAGAAATTTCCACCCCGCGTCGCTCGAGAGTGGGGCGGGGGCTCTGAGGCTAGCGTGGCTTTCATTTTACAATAAGGCGAATGCATGAAAAGAAAGAACTGAAGGCAGAGGAGAGTGCACTCTGTGTGTGTGTGTGTGTGTGTGTGTTCATGTTTCCACACACCCACTATCACGAGAGCTGTCAGCCTAGCACAACCTTATTGCAGCATCAGGAAAAGCACTGACAAGAAAGAACTAAAGTAAAGTGCCCCAGGGGGAGAGCACTGTGTGTGCGCGCACATGTGTGAGTGCCCCATGTGGCCATGCAGGCGGCATGACTTCCCTTTCTATATAAGGAAAAACAGCCTCAAGAAAGAACTAAGGTCAAGTCCCCTTGGAGGGCACCATGTAACAGGCTGCAGCCCCTACGCCAACAGAATGGCCGTGGCGCTCCGCCCGCTCCAGTAAGAGCTGGTAGAAAATTTAAAAGTACGGCACACACGACGGCATTGTGTCACTGCTGCACAACCTGCCCAGGAGACATCGATCCCCACCCAGCAGCCCAATGGCACCAGGGGGGATGAGCGCCCGAGGCACAGGGGGTGCCCCGTGACATTATTCCAGGCTGCTGGTGGTGCCGGGTCTGGGCCCGCCCCCGGAGCTCAGCAGGATGGGAGGGGGAGTGCCAGGGGTCAGAGGGAATGGGGCTTTTCTTTTTTTGCATTTTAATTCAAACTGGATGGGGATTAATTCCCGCTCCCTGCCCAGGGGACCGGTGCCTGACAGTGATGGAGTGAGATTCCCCACCACCACCTGGCGGGGGGTGGAGGGGAGATGGGGAGGAGAGGTGGGGGTGTTTCCCTATGGGGAGAGGATCCCCTTAAAGGGGAAGGAGCAGCTTTCTAGGCCTGCAATTGCATCTCCCCCTCTTAGCCCCACCCCCACACTTATGGGGAATAAAGTCTGATGGGGAGGGAGGTGGGAGGAGGAGAGGGATGGGGGGGAGAGAAAAAGGGGGACGGGGACTGGAGGGAGGAAGGGGGTTTGTGGGAGGTTCTCCCGCTCTGGAGCCCCTGGTTGAGACCAGCAGGTTCACCCTCAGGCCCCTCTGGGGTGGGACTGACCCCCTGAGAATCCCCCCCACATGCAGGGGGGGCTCCCTGGCCAGTCTGCTCCTGCGAGCCCCTGCCATAGGGAGCAAACCAGGGGCATGGGCAGAGCTCACTGCTCTGCGGCTATTCTCTGCCCCCCAGGGTCCGAAGGGATGAGTTAGAACAGCCTTGAGGCTGCTCTAAATAACACAGGATGGGTCAGGCAGGGCGGCAAGGGGCTTTAAAGCCACCTCTCCCCCCCCTCAAGCACAGGGCTGGGGCAGCTGCAAATCCAGCCCTCCCTTGTTCTCTGGCCAACAAAAGAAACAAAACCATCGATCTTGGGAGTTTTATGCAGCCGCCCGTCACCGTAGCCTCTGGGTGCCGAGTTCGGACAAATCAGTCACGCCCCTCCTGCAGTCTCTCGAGGGACGGGAAGTGGGCACGAAGAGGCTGGGGGCTCGCTGCTCGAGATACTGGCCTGAGAGGGAGCCGAAGGCAGGCGAGGTGAGCAGATGAGCTGTGTCCCCATTGGACTCCGCCTGTGAGTCTGGGGGTGGATGGAGCCTAAGTCTTACTCCCCTTCGTCTGCAGAATCGTCTCCGCCCTCCTCCTCTTGCTCCAGCCCAGATGTGAGCCCAACAGCTGGTGGGGGCTGCGGCTGAAAGGGAGCCAGGGACGGGATGGGGGAGAGAGGCCGGGGAGCCGGCCTGGCCATTAATCACCTTCCCAGGGAGCTGTGCTGAGCAGGCCACTGGCGGCTTGCGAGGGGAGGTGCGGGGGGGAGGGGAGGGAGAAAGTTTTCCCTCCAGGGATGGAGCGAAAGGCTCAGGGCTTTCGAGGAGAGCGTGGCCACGCCGGTTCATTTTTGTGGGGAATTGAGAACTCCAGAGCAGTGGCTGCAGAGCCTAGTGGTCAAAGCACAGGACTGGGCCTCAGGACTCCTGGGTTCTAAGCCCCGGCTTTGGGAAGGGAGTGGGGTCTAGTGGTTAAAGAAGGAGCTGGGAATCCCCCAGATTCTTCGGAAACAGCGTCCATCCACCCCCCTGCGAGTTCCTGTGCAGGGGCCTTGTCCAATCTCAGCTTTGGCTGCAGATAAACAGGGAGGTGGGCGCTGGGCGAGGGGAGCGGCGTGGTTCTCTATTATGCTATGGGTTTCCTTTAACCCCCCTTTACACAGCCAGAGCCAGGTGCCCCGGGGCCTTAGCACGGCTGGGAATCCTGGCCTCTCTTACAAACCTGGAGTCCTTTAATCTGCAGCCCAGAGACCTCGGGGATGGGCACTTTATCATCAGCCTGGCCCTAACGCAGCAAATCAAAGGCCAGGCTCATGGTTGAGGCATTGGCCGGGGGCTCAGGAAAGCTGGGATCAAGCCCCTGAATTCAACGCCACCCCCGTGGGGGAAGCAGTTGGAAGTGGCGGGGGCGGGGGGGAGTTTACACAAGTCTTCACCGGATTTCCCGGGCAGACACCAGTGTCTCCAAACCAGCCTTCTGCTTGCAAGCCGCCCTCTTCGCTCTGAACGCTCCTTAAAGGGGCTGGCGGAGGGTCAGTTTGGCCCTAGTTCTGAGATGCTATTAAATGTTTACCATGGTCACCTGGCAGCCCATGGCTCCCTGCCCACCAGCCGCCTAGATCCTAGAGGGACTTGCTGGAGAAAGCATCACAGAGGTGGAAAAGTCTGTGCAATGGGACAGTCTCTTTAAGGATGATCACAGAAGCCTCTAGCCTGATACTGCCCCTCCCAATCCTGTTCTTCCACCTTTTCCCCTCAAAGGGTTCTCAGCTGCCTTTAAAGTCAGACTGGATCAGAACCAAGAGCCGTCTAATCCACTATTCTGTCTCTGAGACGCATAGAATATCAGGGTTGGAAGGGCCCTCAGGAGATATCTAGTCCAATCCGCTGCTCAAAGCAGGACTAATTCCCAGGCAGATTTTTACCCCAGTTTCCTAAGTGGCCCCCTCAAGGATTGAGCTCACAACCCTGGGTTTAGCAGGCCAATCCTCAAACCACTGAGCTATCCCACCCCCCCTGCAGAGAGAGATGCAAGAAGGCCAGCCGTGGGGCAATCAGCCCTCTGCTCTCTAATAGGGATTGGTTGTGTAATGTCCCTTGCACAAGACATCCACTATCACGAATTAGAACGCGGGTTTACCTACAGGCCTCAGCGGAGATCGGCACCTCTGTGCCAGGCGCTGCACAGACACAATGCGTGACCGTCCCGGACCCACCAGAGACTCTGCAGAAACACAGCCCCAACCCAAAGAGCTCAGTCTAAATGGACACAGGGGAAGGGAAACTGAGGCCCAGAGATGTGATTTGCCCACAGTGGTGGAGCCAGGAGTAGAACCCACCAGAACACATGCACACAGACAGACACACACACAGGCTACGTGCCTCACTCCCACCCCTTCCTGGCAGTCATTCATCTTCAGCCCAGAGGCATGATCTGTGATGATTCTTCTTACCGAGTTGATATTATTAGCAGCCATCAAGGTATGAAACGATCATTATCGCCTTATCAAAGGCTCAACCCACCGAAGGGAAGGAGCAAAATTTTCCTTTAAAAACAAAAAATAAACACCCCCTTCCCCCCAAGTCTCCCAGGCACATGATTCCCCCTTCTGGTGTAATTAGCCATTACAATTAGCCAAAGGAAAGGCGCACTGACATCTTTAAAATTGCTTCTGGTCCTTGTGGAACTCCGAAGAATTCAGAGCTCTGAATCACTCCTAGGTCTGAGTCTAGGACCCAGGCTTCTGCCGTTGTGTGATGATGTGTGACTATCAGCTGCTGTCTGCCTGAGTCTGCAGAGAGCCTGGAACAATCGCTCAGGGAGGTGTGAATCCCAGGCATCAGACCGGATGGGCGCTCCAAGCCCCACCAGATTGCACACAGGGCAGGAGGTCTGAAGCTTCTCCTGCTAGCTTTTATGATAAACTGGTCCTACAGCACTCTGCAGTAATACCACAATAGACTCCATCAGCAGTCGTTAATAGGAACGGCCAGATGGGGTCAGACCAATGGGCGCCGCCCAGACCCCGGCCGAGATCAGGGCCCTGTCGCGCCGGGCGCCACCCATACCCTGGCCGAGATCGGGGCCCCGTCGCCGCCCAGACCCCGGCTGAGATCAGGGCCCTGTTGCACCGGGCGTCGCCCAGACCCCAGCTGAGATCGGGGCCCCGTCGCCGCCCAAACCCCAGCCGAGATCAGGACCCTCCATTGTGCCAGGCACTGCCCTGACCCAGCCTCTGCCCTGAAAAGTTTACAAATTAACACGGACAAATGAGGATTAGAATCGCCATTTTCAGAGCCAATTGCAAAATGGATTTTCCATCCCATGAAAACAATTGAGATTTTGAAAAAATGTAATCCCCGATCAGGACAAAAAAAAAAAAAAAGTTGAAATTTTTTGCTATGGGAAATTTCAAGAAAAGTTTCACAAGGAGTCTGGTGGCACCATAAAGACTAACAGATTTATTTGGGTATAAGCTTTCGTGAGTAAAAACCTCACTTCTTCGGATGCATAGAGTGAAAGTTACAGATGCAGGCATTATATCCTGACCCATGGAGAGCAGGGAGTTACTTCACAAGTGGAGACCCAGTGTTGACAGGGCCAATTCAATCAGGGTGGATGTAGTCCACTCCCAATAATAGATGAGGAGGTGTCAATTCCAGGAGAGGAAAAGCTGCTTCTGTAGTGAGCCAGCCACTCCCAGCCAAGCCCAGATTAATGGTGTTGAATTTGCAAATGAATTTGAGTTCTGCTGTTTCTCTTTGAAGTCTGTTTCTGAAGTTTTTTTGTTCAATGATAGTGACTTTTAAATCCGTAATAGAATGACCAGGGAGATTGAAGTGTTCACTTACTGGCTTATGTATGTTACCATTCCTGATGTCCGATTTGTGTCCATTTATTCTTTTGCGGAGGGACTGTCCGGTTTGGCCAATGTACATGGCAGAGGGGCATTGCTGGCACATGATGGCATATATAACATTAGTGGATGTGCAGGTGAACGAGCCCTTGGTGGTGTGGCTGATGTGGTTGGGCCCTCTGATGGTCAGTAATACAGTCAACGGAAATGTTTCGTTTTGATACATTTGAAATATTTCATTTCAGTGCAGACTAAGAAATTATTTATAGACGTTATAATAAAATCCAAACGGGATGCCCCAACATTTTTTAAACACGTTACACACACACACAGCCACCCAATTGTTTTCAAAATGAAATTTCACCTGGATTGAGAATTTCACTAAAAGTTTCTGTTTTGTTAAAAAACTGGTTAGATGAAAATCTTCCAACCATCTCTACCCATTTTAAAGATGGGGGAACTGAGGCAGTGGGCGATTCAGGACAGATCTTTAAAGGTGCTTAGCCATTTTTCTCCTCAATGTTAGAAGGCCTAAAGAGCTTGTGCACCCAGAGACACTCAGGTAAATTCATCCAACGTCACTTTTAAAGTGGATTAGTTAAACTGCATTAAAACCCCGAGTGGACGCTGTAACTCAGAATTAAAATTTGGTGCAGTTTAATTCACTTTGGAAGTGTATTAAAATAAACTGAATTCAGGTCGCTTTAATTCTGAATAAGGATTTAATGCAGTTTAATCAATACACTTCACGTTCACACCATTCACACATTCTAGTTAAGTCCTGGCCTATGCTAGAAAATTAGGTCAGTTTAACTACATTGGTCAGGGTGTAAAAAATCCACACCCCTGAGCGGGTAGTTAAATTGACCTAAATCCCCATGTAGACAATCCCTCCTGTCAGCATGGGGAGAGTCTACACTGAAGCAGTACAGCGGTGCATTGGTGCCACTGTATCTTGTAGACAAGCCCTAATTCAGATTCACTTTCCCAGATGTCCCCCTGTAGACAAGCCCAAAGTGAATTAAACTAAAATCAAATCAAATCATTTGAATTCTGAATAATAGCATCCACACAGGGGGTTAACTAATCCACTTTCAAGTGGATTGGACTTGGGGGGAGGGATAGCTCAGTGGTTTGAGCATTGGCCTGCTAAACCCAGGGTTGTGAGTTCAATCCTTGAGGGGGCCACTTGGGGATCTGGGGCAAAATCAGTACTTGGTCCTATTAGTGAAGGCAGGGGGCTGGACTTGATGACCTTTCAAGGTCCCTTCCAGTTCTAGGAGATGGGCTATCTCCATTAATTTAAGTCACACCTTTAGTTAATTCGGATTAATGTTCTTGAGCATCCTCCCCTCATGTAGACAAGCCCTAATAAGTGATTCAGGGCCCAGAGCCTCAAAGACGTTTACACACCTAACTCCCCTGGGAACCACTGGGAATTAGGCGCGTAGGTGGCTTTGAAAATTCCAGTAGGGAACGATCTGTAGCTTTAGGGCCCGAAATAGAGACAGTCACACAGGGATGGAGGCACCTAAAGAGGCAAATTGGCACCTCCTGGATTTTCATTGGCACCTAACTACCTTGGCGGCTCTGGCCCTCTTAAAATTCTCCCCCTAAGTGACTTGTCCAAGATTGCATGGGGAAAGCTGGGGAATTAAACCCAGGCGTCCTGAGAGCAGCCCCACCCCCTTCGCCCCAGATCTGAGAAGAGGAGTCGAATGGGAGCTTTCCCGGCGTAGTAATATTTGCCTCAAGTTTCACTAAAAGTATTTCAAGTGGTTTCCTTTTAAAACTCCTCTGGAGGAAGATAATTGGGCAATTAGCGATAAATTACCTCCAAGAGCTGCTTTCTTTGAACCGATAATGAAGTCTCATGCCAGAAAGTGCCAATTACAAAAGGACTTTTCAGGACAGAGGTGTTATTATTTCTCCTCTTCTCCTCCTCCTTCGCTGTTCCTCTCTGGTCATTGCCACCCGATCTGACAGCCCCACTTCTCCAAGCCCCTTCCACACCCATCCGATGTGCCTTTTAATACGGCTCAATGTAAATCCGTAAGCAAGGAACAAAGAATGCAGGCCATGCTTACGGGATGTGGGGGAAGGGGCTCTCCCCTGGGAAACAGGGACTCGGAAAAACATTTGGGGGTCCTGGTGGAGAACCAGCTGAGCTCCCAGTGGGATGCTGTGGCCAAAAGCGCGAACCCCATCCTGGGCTGCATAAACAGGGGAATCTCCCGTCGGAGCAGAGAGGATATTTTCCCTCCGTGTCTGGCCCTGGCGTGACCGCTACTGGGTCCCCTTCTGATGCCCACAACTCAAGGATGTTGATGAATCGGAGCGGGGTCAGAGAAGAGCCGCGAGAATGATCGAAGGGTTAGAAAACCTGCCTTGGAGTGACAGACTCTCGGAGCTCGGCCTGCTGAGTTTAGCAAAGGGAAGGCTCGGGGGTGGCTTGGGCGCTGTCGGTAAGTAGCTGCCCAGGGAACAAATATTTAATAACGGGTTCGTCATTCTAGCAGCGACAGGTCGAAGCTGATCTGATGGCTGGGAGTTGAGGCTGGACAGACTCCGACTGGAAAGAAGGCCGCCGTTTTAATGGTGAGTGTAATTAACCACTTCCCCAGGGCGTGGTGGATCCTCCATCACGGACTGTTTTTAAATCGAAGAGACCTGCTCTGGGAACAATTTCGGGGTGGTTCTCCGGCCTGGGCTGTCCAGGGGGTCAGGTTAGATCACAATGGGCCTGGCTGGCCTTGGAAACCACTCTCTCTTCGGTCCGGAGCTCGACAGATCAGCGCTGATCTCCCGGGCGGCTCTGAAAGGTGCCTCTGGCACCCGAGGCTGTCGAAGATGCAACCCAGTGGCTCTTCCATTCCGGTCGGATGCACCCTAATGCCAGCCGACACAAGCCAGCCCCGCACCCACTCCACCTAAGAGTTCTCCCCTTCCCAGCACGGGCTGGGACAAGCCAGGCCAAACAATTACCCGAGATGCAAGGAGCTGGATTCAGCTCAACGGAAGAGCCCAAGGACCAGACAGAGGGGGGGCAGAGAAAATAGGGGCACAAAGAGGGGACTTGCCCAAGATCACACAGCAGGTCAGTAGCAGAGATGGGAAGAGAACCCAGAAGCCACTGGACCATACCACCTTGCAGGGAAGCAGCTATAAAGATATTTCCTTTCTCCTTCAGGACTCCTGGGTTCTCTCCTGGCTCTGGAGGGGAGTGGGGTCTAGTGGTTAGAGCAGGGGAGCTGGGAGCCAGGACTCCTGGATTCTACGCCTGACTCTGGAGGGGAGTGGGGTCTAGTGGTTACAGCACGGGGGCTGGGAGCCAGGACTCCTGGGTTCCACTCCAGTGAGTTCCTTGTCACTCCTTCCCTCCCAGCTGTACTAGGAAGAGAGGAATATTTAGCTGCCATCTGGGGGAGGCGGCCAAGCCCTACAAGCCGCCGTGATGGAAGGCTCCAGGCACAAATTACTGTTATCTGCCCAAGCCCCTCCGAACCCTAACTTACAATCAGCGCTAATCATCCTGTCAACCCGTCACCATTACCACTGAGACATCCCTCGGCGGCTCGCCCGCTGGGGGAGAGAACCCCGGGCCTTAAAGGAACATCCCCTGCTAACCAGGCCGTCCCTGCATGTTCAGCACGCCCCCAGGGATTTGCACACACCGGGATTGGGAGGCTACATGCCTAAATCCCCTGGTCAGGGTGACCAGATGCCCCGATATTAGGGGCTTTGTCTTGTACACGCAACTATTCCCCTGCCCCCCCCCCCCCCCCCAAAGGGTCACTTGCTATCTGGTCACCCTAGAGAAAGTGGAAAGTGACCCATTTTGGGGCCCTGCATCGGCATGGGCTCAAGGAGACTATTTTGGCCAGGATCGCAGCCACGGGTTGGCAAAACCAAGTCTGGGCAAAACCTTGGTAGGTGACCTTCGGAAAAGCGGTGTTTTCCCAGGACGCGCCACGCTACGCCCACACCTTGAATACCGCGTGTAGTTCTGGTCACCCCAGCTCTAAATGAGTGTATTAGAATTGGAATAGGTGCAGAGAAGGGAAACAAAAATGATCTGGGGGATGGAACAGCTTCCGTACGAGGAGAGATTAAGAGACTGGGGCAGGTCAGTTTAGAAAAGAGACGATAGCGGTCTATAAAATCATGAACGGTGTGGGGACCGTGAATAAGGAAATGTAATTTACCCCTTCACAGAACACAAGAACCAGGGGGCACCCAATGAAATGAACAGGCAGCAGGTTTAAAACAAACAGAAGGAAGTCCTTCTTCACCCAACGCACAGTCAACCTGTGGAACTCCTCGCCAGGGGATGTTGTGAAGGCCAAAAGTAGAACTGGGTTCAAAAAAGAATGAGAACAGCTCCTGGAGGATAGATCCATCAATGGCTATTCGTCAAGATGGTGGGGACGCAGCCCCATGCTCTGGGTGTCCCTAAACATTCTGACTGCCAGACGCTGGGACTGGACGACAGGGGATGGATCACTCGATAACTGTCCTGTTCATTCCCTCTGAAGTACCTGGCACCAGCCACCTGTCTGAAGACAGGATACTGGGCTCGATGGACCATTGGTCTGACCCACTACAGCTGTTCTTACAGCCTCATAAGTATGTATCTCAGGAACCCCCTGGTCAAATAATCCCAATTTTGGACCACTCACCTTACCCCATGGCCTCATGCGGTGCACCAAATATCAAGACAATCCAAGTCACCATGAGGATTTTAGAGCATTTAGAAGAGCCTGTGTCCAGTTTTGGGCCCCACACTACAAGGAGGATGTGGAAAAATTGGAAAGAGTCCAGCGGAGGGCAACAAAAATGATTAGGGGGCTGGAGCACATGACTTACGAGGAGAGGCTGAGGGAACTGGGATTGTTTAGTCTGCAGAAGAGAAGAATGAGGGGGGATTTGATAGCTGCTTTCAACTACCTAAAAGGGGGTTCCAAAGAGAATGGAGCTCGGCTGTTCTCAGTGGTGGCAGATGGCAGAACAAGGAGTAATGGTCTCAAGTTGCAGTGGGGGAGGTTTAGGTTGGATATTAGGAAACACTATTTCACTAGGAGGGTGGTGAAGCACTGGAATGCGTTACCTAGGGAGGTGGTGGAATCTCCTTCCTTAGAGGTTTTCAAGGTCAGGCTTGACAAAGCCCCTGAATGGGATGATTTAGTTGGGGATTGGTCCTGCTTTGAGCAGGGGGTTGGACTAGATACCTCGTGAGGTCCCTTCCAACCCTGATATTCTATGATTCTACGATTCAAGTTTTAAAGAGAAAGCCGATCTAAACCTAAACTACGGTAGTTGCGTGACGATGACTGATCTCACTAAAGCCAGTGTGGGAGCCAAGTACAACTTGTCAGAAGTTTTTCAATTAAACACACACACTGAAAAGCGTCAATTCAGCAGAATCAAAACTGTTTTGAGGAACAAGGTTGGTTTCCATAAGTTTCTTGACTCCAAAACAAACCAAAAAACAAACCGAAAACAAACCAACAAAAAAAACATTGAGAAGAAACCTTTCAAAACTGTCCGAACGGGAAGTCTGGAGATTTTCAGAATGACAAGTTTGGGGTTTTGCTCTTTGAAATGACTCATCGTATTGAAATTTAACTCAGTGACACTGAAAAAAAAAATTAGGTCGAAAGTAAAAAAAATAAAAAATAAAATCAAAATCAGAACAAGACGCTTTGAAGTTGTTGAAATGAAACGTTTCCATTGATGGGGCGTTTTTGGAATATTCCCTTCGTGTCGTTTCTTGACAATGCAAAGTTTTTGTCCCGATTCGGCATGGGAACATTTTTTTTAAATGTGAAAAATTGTCATGGGATGGGGAAAAGGAGCCCCTTTACATCGTGCAGACACAGGAGGGAGTGCCCGAGGCTCACATGTGGGCCGAGGGGGTCACCTGAGTGCCGTCTCAGGGGCTAGGAGGGTGGTTTGCAGCCTCGGGAAGAAGTCGCTTATTCACACGCTCACAGAGACTGGACTTCTTGGGCACAGAACCGGCTGAAGGGGCAGGCGCGGGGATTCTGGAGCAAGGAACCCACCTGCTGCTGTTTGTCCTGACTGTACTCGGGGAAACGGGACTTGGGGTGCGTACTCGGTAAGGAAACCAGATTTGCACCTGACTCGTAGCATCAATGTCTTTTCTTCACAGGCCCAGATCTCAGCGCTGGCTCCTGGGGCCAAAAGGGGCAATATTATTAACATCACAGCACTACCTAGAGGCTGGGAGCATGATCCCATTGAGCTGGGCCCGATATGTTCCCACAGCCAGAGACAAGGCGAGCCCCAAAGATCTCACCCTCCAGACAGACAGAACAGCCCCCTTACCCCATGGGATGGTATCTCCCTGAGGTCACACAGCAGGGCCAGTGGCAGAATTGGCCCAAGTTTCAGTGGAGTGCCTTGGTTGCTAAATCACTTCCCTCCCACTGCTGAGGAGAGAACCCAGGAGTCCTGGCTCCCAGTCCCCCACCCAGCTCCAACCACTATACCCCACTCCCCATCCAGAATTGGGAATAGAACCTAGGAGTCCTGGCTCCCAGTCCCCCACCCAGCTCCAACCACTACACTACACCCTACTCCCCACCCTGAACTGGGAATAGAACCCAGGAGTCCTGACCCCATTCCCTCCTGCTCTAACTACTAGGCCTTGCCACCAATCAAAAATATTCCATGGTTTAAAAAAAAAAGTCCTTTGTCTCTGCCCTTTCGCTGACAAATCCAGCAGCCACTCCAGGGCCGGTAACGCCGGCTGCCTTGTGAATTCTGCTACTGGCCTTAAGCTTCCTTTAAAAAAAAAACCCTAAAGCCCTTCAGTCAAATCCAGCCTCGATCTGGCAGAAAATAAGACCAAACCCTGCTCCCCGGCGCTCCATGCAGGCGGCTTGAGTGGCGAGCCCATTGGAAACCAGTTTCATTCGCTCTAGATCCCAGAGGTCGCCTATGTAAACAGTCAGGTGGCGACCGAGTGAGCAGTATGGGGGAAGGGATGACGCTGCGGGGAAAAACATATGGGCCAACGGGTGTCAATCAGCATCATGCGCTGACAACGATGCCGCCGCACCAGTTTGCACCAGCTCGGGGTCGGAAAAGAGACCGACGGCAGCGGACAGTCCAGCCAGACGCTGTTGCATCAAACGCTTGCTGGGCCCGGATCCAGGGCTGGGGGAAAGCCCCCCGGAGCGATGCTGCTCGACCCCAGCGGAGGATCCGACCCGGGCTCGGCGCTGCCAGCGGAACGGGACGGCGGTTTGTCAGCACCGGAGCGGGGTTTCCCAGTTAGGCAGGGCTTGGCAACTTCACTCGCCGGGGGAGCAAGAATCCAGATGCCTGATGCTTCCATAGCCCCCACATGGGACTTCAGCTGGAATCCCAGCACCCATTTTGCCCCCTCTCCTCTGAACCTCTCTTGTCACCTCTCATCTTAGATGGCAAGCTTACCAGGGTGGGGGCTGTCTTTCTGTTCAGTGTTCGTGCAGCACCGGGCACAGTGTGTGTTGGGGGGGTTTCCGATCCCCACCAGGGAGCTCTGTATGCTGCTGTGATGCTAATGAAATAATTATCACCGTAACTGGTACCGTGCCAGGTGCTGTACATACCAGTCAGAGGCAGCCCTGAAGATGTGAACAATTTAGAGGCCAAATGGACCCAAGAGAGATTTTTTTATGTCCCTTTTACAGACAGTGTGATGCAGTGGCTAGGGATGTCAGGGGACCACTGTTTGACCTTTGGCAACTCAGAGCCCTGCTCTCTGCCTCAGTTTCCCCTCAGACCCTTTGCCTTGTCTAGCTAGAGGACTCTCTCTGGCGCCCCCTGTTGTCAGCTGCACATATCACAGGCAGCAGCTTCCCTCCAACAGTGCATAGCTCGGCCTACGAAAGCAACCCAGCCCGCAGCCTGTTTGCGTATTTCTGTTGTGAGCTCTTCGGGACAGGGGCTGGCCTCTCGTTCCGTGTCTGCGCCGTGCCTAACACAGTGGGGCTGGGATTACCCAAGACAAAACCCTGTGGCAATACGACACACCTCTCCCGTGTCCCAGTGGGCGTGGGTCCAGGGGTTTGGGCGCTGGCTAAAAATGTGTGAGTTCAATTCCCTGCCCTAGATGTGCTCAAATCATTTTGCTGCTGCCTGCCTCAGTTTCCCCATCTGCACAACGGCCTTGCGGAGGGGTTGTAATGTTAATGGCATTAAAGATAGTGATGCACGCGGAGATCTAGGGTTGGAAAGCGGGAGAGAGAAGCCAGGGATTCTGTCACCATCACAACCCTTACACGCTGCTCCAATTAATTCCTCCGCCGCCCAGCACAGCTACTCCTAACACGGTGGCTGCAGATAATTCCCAGGGGCTGCTGCTAGCTCCAGGGGGGCCGAGTGAAGGCTGTGTGGGCGTGTACGTCAACGCTGGATTTGCTGGCTTTCACAAGTGGGAGTTTTTGCTGAATTGTGACCTTCTGGAACGGCACCAGATTGAAAAAAAAAAAACATTTAATCATGGGTGGGTTCACACAGGCACATATGTTTGCACATGCATGTGCACACGCTGACACCTGGGTTTGCACACGCACGTGCAAAGACAGGAGAAATCAGCTGACGCGGTGAAAATCAGCAGGAGCTGCCCAGAGTACCAACCAAACCACACGACGCCTGGTCCCACCTCCACCCACCTCACCTGGGCCTGGTCTATGCACCACAGCCGCACTCATTGGACCGGGGGAGTTTGGAAAGCAACGTCCTTCAGCCTCGCGAGCGGAGACGCCAACCCAGTGCGTGAATCGGGGCATCCTGCCTGAGAATCATCAGCCACTCTGCCCCAGTTCCATTGCCCCCCATCTCTCCAGACAGCCCCACCACACACAAGTCTTCTCCCATAGCCCCGCGGCAGGTCTCCGGAAAGTGAGGGTCAGCCCCATATCCTGGCTCCAACAGCGACCAGCATCAGAGCTTCAAGGGGAGTGCATGGTGCAACCATACAGGATCGATCCACTCCTGTCTTCCCCGCCCGGCTTCTGGGGTTCCCCTCCCACAGCCCCCTGCTCCGTCCTCCATGCCCTAAGCCAGCTGGTTCTTCCCCTCATTCCTAGGGGCCCCTGCAAAAACCTTCCTGCCATTGGCTGGGGATCGCCAGCTCCAGCCAGTTCTCCTCAGCACCAGCAACTCCCAATTACCGCTCTCCTGCAGTTTGTCCTAGAGGCACTTTCTTCTTCCAGGTCTCCTCCGGTCTGGAACTGCCCTCCATCGGCCAGCCAACCAGCCAGCCCTCCCTTGCTTTATATGGCCCAGCTGCCTTCTCTGAAGCCCAATGGGGAGGCCGCTGACCAGGCAAGGTGCATGGGCCCCACTCCCTCTTAAAGGGGCCAATCACCCTATGACAGCCCACCCCTTCCAAACCACAAGATTGGCTTAAAAATCCATGCCATTTAAAAAATAATAGATGTGATGTTCTTTTTATCCACCTTCTAGGTTTTTAGCGTGGTGGGGTGTGTGTCAAACTTTTGTCCACAACCTCGGGGGCTAGAAATTCATTCCCCCACCCCAAAATGCAAGCTGAAATTCTCATGGAATCACAGGACTCCAGGAGCTGGGGCTTTCAGCAATATGGAGAGCCATGCCAGGTGGTGACATCCGCACTGTTTCATTACATTCATAGAGTCAGAGATTCCAAGGCCAGAAAGGGGACCGTTGGGTGGTTATCTGGTCTGATTTCCTATATATGACCAGTCGGGGACTTCCCTGAATTAATTCCTGAAATATAGTGCCCATCTATAAAAAAGGGAAATAAAAACAACCCAGGAAACTACAGACCAGTTAGTTTAACTTCTGTGCCAGGGAAGATAATGGAGCAAGTAATTAAGGAAATCATCTGCCAACACTTGGAAGGTGGTAAGGTGATAGGGAACAGCCAGCATGGATTTGTGAAGAACAAATCATGTCAAACCAATCTGATAGCTTTCTTTGATAGGATAACGAGCCTTGTGGATAAGGGAGAAGCTGTGGATATGGTATACCTAGACTTTAGTAAGGCATTTGATACGGTCTCGCATGATATTCTTATCGATAAACTAGGCCAATACAATTTAGATGGGGCCACTATAAGGTGGGTGCATAACTGGCTGGATAACTGTACTCAGAGAGTAGTTATTAATGGTTCCCAATCCTGCTGGAAAGGTATTAACAAGTGGGGTTCCGCAAGGGTCTGTTTTGGGACTGGCTCTGTTCAATATCTTCCTCAACGACTTAGATATTGGCATAGAAAGTACGCTTATTAAGTTTGCAGATGATACCAAACTGGGAGGGATTGCAACTGCTTTGGAGGATAGGGTCATAATTCAAAATGATCTGGACAAATTGGAGAAATGGGCTGAGGTAAACAGGATGAAGTTTAACAAAGACAAATGCAAAGAGCTCCACTTAGGAAGGAACAATCAGTTTCATACATACACAATGGGAAGAGACTGTCTAGGAAGGAGTACGGCAGAAAGGGATCTAGGGGTTATAGTGGACCACAAGCTAAATATGACTCAACAGTGTGATGCTGTTGCAAAAAAAGCAAACATGATTCTGGGATGTATTAACAGGTGTGTTGTGAGCAAGACACGAGAAGTCATTCTTCCGCTCTACTCTGCTCTGGTTAGGCCTCAGCTGGAGTATTGTGTCCAGTTCTGGGCACTGCATTTCAAGAAAGATGTGGAGAAATTGGAGAGGGTCCGGAGAAGAGCAACAAGAATGATTAAAGGTCTTGAGAACATGACCTATGAAGGAAGGCTGAAGGAATTGGGTTTGTTTAGTTTAGAAAAGAGAAGACTGAGGGGGGACATGATAGCAGTTTTCAGGTATCTAAAAGGGTGTCATAAGGAGGAGGGAGAAAACTTGTTCACCTTAGCCTCTAAGGATAGAACAAGAAGCAATGGGCTTAAACTGCAGCAAGGGAGGTCTAGGTTGGACATTAGGAAAAAGTTCCTAACTGTCAGGGTGGTTAAACACTGGAATAAATTGCCTAGGGAGGTTGTGGAATCTCCATCTCTGGCGATATTTAAGAGTAGGTTAGATAAATGTCTATCAGGGATGGACTAGACAGTATTTGGTCCTGCCATGTGGGCAGGGGACTGGACTCGATGACCTCTCGAGGTCCCTCCCAGTCCTAGAATCTATGAAAAACAGTAGAGCAACTCTTTCAGAAAACCAGCCCATCTTGATTTAAACATGGACGCGGCGGGAGCATCCGCTGCACTCATTGGTGGATTGTTGCAACGGTTCATTACGCTCACTGTTATAAATCTGCCGCTGGTTGCCGGTCTGAATCGGTCCGGCTTCAACTTCCAGCCATTGGAGTGTATTAGTGCAGCAGTTCTCAAACGGTGGGTCGCGACCCCATTTTAATAGGGGTCTCCAGGGCTGGCTTAGATTTGCTGGGGCCTGGGGCCGAAACCCCCCCGGGCTCAGGTTACCAGCCCCCTGCCTGAGGCTAACGTCCAAGTCACCCCACACCTTTTCTTTGATACTGAGCTCCTGGAGTGGCTCAGGGTAAGCTCGGCGTCCCAATCCCATAATCATGTCCTTGGCTCTTCTCTGACCCCTCTCCCATTGATCCACCTCCTTCCCGAGTTGTATGGGACGCAGGATCCCAGCAGCGGTCACACCAGGGCTGAACACCGAGGAAAAATCACCTCTCAAGAGTCCCGGGATGGGGACTTCGGGCACCGTATCACACTGGGAGCTCCCGTTCAGCTGCTTCTCCCCCGGGCCCCCCAAGTCGATTTCAGTGCACGCAGGCGTGGAGTTGGAGGGCTTGTTATTCCCGGGGACAGTTGGGGGTGAAGGTCAAGTGCTAGCGCTGGTTGAGAATAAACTCCCCATGCGGCCCTGGAACGGCGAGAGCAGCGTCGTGGTTTCCGAAGCGCTAACCCCGCTCGCTTTCTCCGTGGAGACAAACCCCGAGTTAGGAACCGGTTGAATTGAAGCTTGGTCAGCCCGCATTGGGGTAACTACGGCAGTCAAGTATCAAAGGGGGAGCCGTGTTCATCGGTATCCCCACAAACAACAAGGAGTCCGCTGGCACCTTAACGACTCACCGATTGATTTGGACATAAGCTAACATTCATTTGCAAATTTAACACCATTAATTGGGGCTTGAACAGGGACTGGGAGCGGCTGGCTCATTACAGAAACAGCTTTCCCTCTCCTGGAATTGACACCTCCTCAGCCAGTATTGGGAGTGGACTACATCCACCCTGATTGAATTGGCCTTGTCTCCACTTGTGAGGTAACTCCCTTCTCTTCAGGAGTCACTATAGAATGCCTGCATCTGTAACTTTCACTCCATGCATCCAAGAAGTGGGTTTTTTCCCCACGAAAGCTTATGCCCAAATCAATCGGTTAGTCTTTAAGGTGCCAGCGGACTCCTCGTTGTTTTTACGGCAGCGAAGGCTGTCCTTTCTCCCCACCCTCCTTACACCCCCGAGTGTAGACGCAGAGTAGGCCAAAGGTGCTGAGGTTGTTTCTCCTAGTGACTATACCCCAGGCCGGAGGGGACCCCAGAGCTGTAGTCGATCCCCAACTCTGCTCTTGGCCTGACCGATGCCCTGGAGTCAGTCGTCTCCCCGGCTCTGGGCCTCGGTTTCCCCATCTGTCAGGCTTGTTGGTTGAGCACTTTGAGATCTGCAGATGAAAGCAGCGAGGTCCTTGCAATGTCCCCTTCCTCCACTCCACAGCACATGGATCCCGGTGGAACTGTGCCCACCCTAGGGGAATTTGCCCCTTCACGACTGGCGCAAGGCCTGAAATAACTGTGTCCACGCTGCCCCCGAGGTTTGGGAAACCAGCAGCCCAGCCCCTGAGAAGGCAGCAGAAGACAGACGTTAACGAACTCGATGGAATTAGTAATTATAATAAAAACACAGCAACCTCGGGGCCACTTTCCCCAGGTTCTGGTGGTAAATGCAAATCGTTCTGCTCTGGGCGATCTCCGGTTGGGGACGGAAAAGCGGGTGTATCCGTAAAGAAGAAACAGAACAATCCGAAGGGTCAAGTGTTTAAACCGTCTGTAAACTCTTCCCTCCCTCCCCCCGGATGTGGCAGTGCAGGGCCATTGCCCAGGACAGCCCCTGACCTGCGTCAGACACAGACCGGGGGGAGGGGGAAAAGGCCCGTATAAAGTGGGGGTGCGATGGATTGAAATGTGGGTGGGGGGGTGACAGACATCAGTGGGAGCCAGAGGTGGGGGGGGGATATGGGGAGAGGACAAACAGACACCTGTGGGAGCCGGAGAAGGTGTGTGTGGGGAAATAGGGAGGGAGGGGACAGACAGACAGACACTCATGGGAACCGGAGGTGGGGTGAGGGGATATGGGGGGGGAGAGAGAGGAAAGACAGACACCCGTGGGAGCCGGGGTGGGGTGAGGGGATATGGGGGGGAGGGAGGGGACAGACAGACAGACACTCATGGGAACCGGAGGTGGGGTGAGGGGATATGGGGGGGGAGAGAGAGGAAAGACAGACACCCGTGGGAGCTGGAGGTGGGGTGAGGGGATATGGGGGGGAGGGAGGGGACAGACAGACAGACACCCGTGGGAGCTGGAGGTGGGGTGAGGGGATATGGGGGGGAGCAGAGAGAGGAAAGACAGACACCCGTGGGAGCCGGGGTGGGGTGAGGGGATATGGGGGGGAGGGAGGGGACAGACAGACAGACACCCGTGGAAGCCGGAGAGGGGGTATGGGGGTGGGGACAGACACCCGTGGGAGCCAGAGGTGGGGTGAGGGAATATGGGGGGGGGCAGACAGACACCCATGGGAGCCGGGGGTGGGGTGAGGGGATGTGGGGGGGGGACAGACAGACACCCGTGGGAGCCGGGGTGGGGTGAGGGGATATGGGGGGGGAGGGGACAGACACCCGTAGGAGCCGGAGGTGGGGTGAGGGGATATGGGGGGGGACACATACAGACACCCGTGGGAGCCGGAGGTGGGGTGAGGGGCTATGGGGGGGCGGGGACAGACACCCGTGGGAGCCGGAGGTGGGGGGAGGGGATATGGGGGGGGGACAGACAGACACCTGTGGGAGCCGGAGGTGGGGTGAGGGGGTATGGGGGGGGACAGACAGACACCCGTGGGAGCCGGAGGTGGGGTGAGGGGGTATGGGGGGGGGACAGACAGACACCCGTGGGAGCCGGAGGTGGGGTGAGGAGGTATGGGGGGGGACAGACAGACACCCGTGGGAGCCGGAGGTGGGGTGAGGGGGTATGGGGGGGGGACAGACAGACACCCGTGGGAGCCGGAGGTGGGGTGAGGAGGTATGGGGGGGGACAGACAGACACCCGTGGGAGCCGGAGGTGGGCTGAGGGGATATGGGGGGGACAGACAGACACCCGTGGGAGCCGGAGGTGTGGGGTGAGGGGGTATGGGGGGGGACAGACAGACACCCGTGGGAGCCGGAGGTGGGGTGAGGGGATATGGGGGGGGACAGACAGACACCCGTGGGAGCCGGAGGTGGGGTGAGGGGGTATGGGGGGGGGACAGACAGACACCCGTGGGAGCCGGAGGTGGGGTGAGGGGGTATGGGGGGGGACAGACAGACACCCGTGGGAGCCGGAGGTGGGGTGAGGGGGTATGGGGGGGGACAGACAGACACCCGTGGGAGCCGGAGGTGGGGTGAGGGGGTATGGGGGGGGACAGACAGACACCCGTGGGAGCCGGAGGTGGGGTGAGGGGGTATGGGGGGGGGACAGACAGACACCCGTGGGAGCCGGAGGTGGAGTGAGGGGGTATGGGGGGGGGCAGACAGACACCCGTGGGAGCCGGAGGTGGGGTGAGGGGATATGGGGGGGGACAGACAGACACCCGTGGGAGCCGGGGTGGGGCTGGATCGGGGCCCGGCCGGGGCAGCAGCAGGCGGGGAGCGAGAGATCAGCGTGTGGGGAGGAAGAGGAGGAGGAGGAGGAGGAAGAGGAGCTGGGCGGGGGGGGATCCGCCTCCGAGCCGGAGAGCCAGGCAGGGGTTAAAGAAAAAGCCCCTTCCACTTCCGGATGTGCTCACAGCTCCCGGGGCTGGGCAGAGAGAGCATCTTTCTTCCTCCTCCTCCTCCTCCTCCTCCTCCTCGGCGAGCCCCGGCCCCGGGAACCTGCCACCGAGCCCAGCTCGGCCCCCCTCCCCGGCCCCCCCTCTCCTCTGCTCTGCAGCTTTTTGGGGGTGGGGGGGCCCCTGATCTCTTGAAGGGGGTGGGGGATGTAGGGATCTGTCCCCCCCACCCCACCCCACTTCCAGCTTTTCCCCCCGGGGGGCCCCCGCCATTGGAAGGCAAGAAATCTCCTCTGGGCAGAGGACTGGGGAGGGAGGGGGGGCTCGCCCTGCTTTCGGAAGGGGAAGGCGAGCAGCAGAGTGCTTTGGGAGGGGGGTGTTTGCTCCATCCCCCCCCTTCCCCCTCCCCATTCCCCCCTTCCTCAGCCCAGCACCGGGGTGGGTTGTTTTTTTTTTTAAAGGACCATCAGTCATTCTGCCTTTGACAGCTCTGAATACTTGATGGACAGCTGAGGCAGCCAGCACTACTGGGGAGAAAGAGAGAGAGAGAAAAAATCGACTGCAACCCCCCCCCCCCAGCTTTCTCCAGGACCCCCCCCCCCCACCAATGCTTTCCCTCCTTGCACTCGCTTTCTGGCCAGCCTTGCATCAGGGTTAACTGAGGCAGGGAGGAGGAGACCCCCACCCCGAGCACTGAATTGTTTGCAGCAGTTTGGACCCAGAGCTGGGGGGGGGTGGGGGGGAGATCTCGGATCCTCGCCCCCCATACACAGCCCACTTCCTAAGGAGAGCGAGAGGAAAAAAAGACCCCGACTTGGACTCAAACGCCAAGCATCCGATGGCACAAAGGGTAGGTCTGCGGGCCACTGAGTTATTCCCTGGGACCTGGCTGGCCCATCTCCGCCTGGGCACTGGAGGGTCCTGTCTACCGAAGGGCTTTGGGAAGTGGAGCTGGGATTTGAAAGGGGAGGGGGGTTGCTCTGAATAGCTACCCCCCCCTCAAAAAAAAGAGAGAGCCTAGTTTGTGTGCTGGAGCCAGTGTTTCTGTCTGTGTGCACAGATCCCTTCTGTTCCTAGGCGCTTGGCTTTGCATGGAGATCTCTCTTCGGCTGGTGCCGTGTTTGCGTTGCAAGTGCCAGATGTTGGGGGGTTTTCCGGGGGCGGGGGGAGATGTTTATACTCAACTTTTTCTTAAAAAAAAAAAAAAAAAAAGAGGATCTTGGAAACCTCTTTTGTGTTGTCTCTTAGCATTGCTCCGTTTTCTGCCACAACTGTTTGCTTAGCACCCTCCTCTCTGCCCTAGCCGGGGGGAGATGGGCGATGAATGTGTGTGTCTACAGAATCGAGAGATTGGTTGTGATTTTGCACCGTGTAAACGAAACAGGCTCCTGCCTGGTTGTATTTTCGACTTTCTCCCCTCTCGGCATGGCTGGGAGAGCCGAGACTGCTCATTTAGGGGCTTTAATGAGTTTACATTTAATTGGGGGGCACTTTGTGCTTCGTTTCTGAAGTTTTAACAACTTCTTTTCAACTCTAATCCTCTCCTTGGAGTGAGTGGAAGGAGCTCTGGTGCTCAGAGCCAGGAGTTAATGTGGCTTTAATCTGCCCAGTTGTTAGAAATTTAGCAAGCGTTTCCTGAAAGATTTTCCTCCTATTTTGAAATCACATTTCTATTTTGCTGGGAGCTTTCTCGGGATCTGACGCATACATACTTTTAGACACAAACAGCCCAGCCTCTCTATCTTATTCGCGACCCTAAAATATCCGCCCAGCTGCTAAAATACAAACTAACACTATCCGGCTAAAAGCAGGGGGGGGGGGGGGAGTTAATGCCAACGTTAAAAAAAACTAGTAACTTCATAAAGACTTGAAAAAAAATGCAAGCCATCATCTATCCGTATTCTCTACATCCTGCATAAGTTAAGTTTCCATGCGAAAGAGAAAAGTTTGTCATTAAAAAGAAAGGGGTGGGGGGGGATAAGACTGGGAAAGATCAGTGTGCTTTGAAAATGCCATGAAACTCTGGGAAGACAATTTAAAATAAAACGAGGCACATTAAATTGATGAGCAGCGTTATTATGTGAGAACTCCAGTGTGTGCTCTGGAAGCGAAAACAGATATAAACAACTTTGAAAAGAAGGGCAAATAAAACTCCCATCGACTCTCCCGAGTTTACAGAAATTCTATTTAGATTTTTTAAAAAAGGTTAAAACGTGTTTAAAACAGATTTCCCGCTTGCTCGTAAAAATCGAAGCCTTTGATTACATATATATATATTCTCAACTCAGTCCAGAGTCAAACAACCTCCAAACGGCTAATGGAGACTAAAAATGGCTTGTTTGAATTGGTTGAAAGGGCTTGAGGAGGAAAGTTGGCAAGATTTAAATAAGAATAGCTGTCATGTTGGAATAATTTCACAGTCCCTTTTTTTCCCCCTTTAAAAGGTCTGGTTAAGGTAAAAAGTGGAAAGCGTGTTTAATAAATTATACCTCAGTTCACAGAGTTCATTTTTTTAAAAAAGAGATTGGGATTTTCTTTCTATTTCGAGTTAGAAACCAACATCTAAGGGACGGGCAAAGTGAGGATTTAAAAGTTTATTTACAATGAACCAAAGAGGAAAGATTTTAAAGCAAGAATCTCAGAACTAGGAGCCCATTCCTATTTTAAATGTCAAATTTCCTCCTGGAAAATATGTTGAAAATATCTGTCACTTCTTTTTTTAAAATAACCCCCAAACTCCACTTTAAAAAAGCGAGACAAATAATGTTTTAAAGGCGAAGTTGGCAAGAAAATAACAAGATTGATCGCCTCAACGTTAGAAACTTTTTTTAAAGGCGAGAAGGGGGGAAAAGATGCTGATGTTGGAGGGGGAAACTTCCCAGCTAGGGTGAAAGGAACAAGAGTGCTGGGGTGAAATTGACCACACCGTTTGATGGCGTGAAAGTAACACATTTTGCAGCGGCGGATCCTGAAAGCCGCTCTTGTTGCTGGAGTTAAATTAACAAAATGTTGCCGAGCAGGAACTAATTAAAAAAAAGAGAGAGAGAATGTTTAAATGACAAAAGGGGTCGGTAAAGAGTGGTATTGATTTTTTTTTAAGCAAAAACTTGGCTGGAAATCAAATCAATGCAATTCACAATGTTGTGATTAAGGGGTTATATTTCTCCACTTCTCGCCCTCCCAATATAGATCAGATCAACCCCTTGTCAATAGCGTCTTTACAAAGCAAACGAACAGACAGATGCCTCGGTTTTCTTCAGGGGGGGCTTGTCATGGGGAGGGCCATTGCAAAGTAACTCCTCCGGTTCGGATTATGCGTGTGCCAAAATTACTTCTCCGGCTCCCCGGGTCTGAGTTTGCCTAGAGATGTTTTTGGTGCAAAAAAAAAAAACCCTCCCCCACTTCCTCTGGGTGCATTCCCGGCCCGGGGGCCGCTGCGGTGGCTGTGTTTGGGAGCGGCGGGCTGTCTCCCTGACACCCACCCGCCCCTTGTTTTCCACCTGCCTTGCAGTACGATGACCTGGTGCATTACCCTGCCATGGATGGAGTCGCTTTGCCCGGGTTCGGGGACCCTCACACGGCTCGGAGTTTGCCGCATCACTCGCTGAACCAGAGCTCGCCGTATGGATCGGCCGGGGTGGCCCACCGGGCAGGCATGCCCCCGGGGCTGGGGAATACGGACGCCTTGAAGAGGGAGAAGGATGAGATCTATGGGTAAGGACCCGGGGCTGGGCTGGGCAGGGGGACGGGGACTCCCAGAGACTTGGGGGGCGCGGGGGGTCTCCCTAGAATTGGCCCAGGCGCTGCTGACAATCGCTGGCTGGGAGAAGCAAGTTGTGTGTCTGTCTGTGTGGAGGTGGGGGTGCAAAGCCTCCGGGTTGTTTTAGTTGGAGCTAGGCGTTGTCTGCCTGGCGAGCCCGCTAGTCTTTTTGGAGGGTCCGTCTCTTCATGTAGGGCTGGATCCCTCTAATGAGCGGGGGATCCCTGGAGCCATTTGATTTCTAGGAGGCTCTGGTCAGTTTCACTGCTGGTGGGACCATCTGTGTCTCTCCTCTTTTATTTCAAGTGTGTGTGTGTGTGTGTGTGTGTGTGTGTGTGTGTGTGTGTGTCTGGGGGGAGGGGGTAATTTGCGGTGGAGATTTCTGAACGTCGGTCAGTCTAATTTCTAGCAGGACCGGGGCTGTCTGTCTGTCTGTCTTGCCATTTTCTGCCTGTTTTCTCTCCGTTCAGTTTCTGGGGGATTTGTTTGTTTCTAACCATGTATTTCCAGGGGGGAATCTCTCTCCGCCTGTCATCCTAGTAGTTTCCAGGAGAGAGAGAGAGAGAGATTTCCTCCCCCCAGACAAAACAAAGGGCACTTGGAGAGGGAAAGGCCGGGTTGTCACTTTCAGATCAGGCTCCCCACCTAAAGAGTGCCCGAGCGGGGTTGTGGATGAATCCTATAAAAAAGGAGCAAAGTTTGGATCCAAGCGGAGGGGAGAAAAGTGGCTCGGGGACCCTGGCGCGGGGGTGATTGTGAAGGCCCAGACAGAGGAAGTTTTTCTCGGCTGGGTGTGAGCACTTTGGTGCCCTGGTCTCGTATGGGCTCTGCAGTGTGGGCTGCGGGCTCCGCCATCCACGTTATTTCCCTTAGCCCGAAGCATTTTGCGCTCAGGACCTAGAAGTGGGGGGTCAGTGCTGGAAAAGGGGGGGCCCTTTCCGAGCAGGAGAAAAGTCTGCATCGGAAGAGGCGCCGCTTGATTTGTTGGAAAGAGAAAGTCCAGAGCTTTTCTACAGGTGAGGCCAGACATACAAGCCAGGGACGAGCCCGGGAAGGGAAGGGAAGGAGGGGACATGAAATACTCCTGAAACCTAAACCCACCCCCGGGGAATAACTGTCCCCTGGAAAGGAGGAAAGAAGTGAAAAATGCTGAGGTGTCAGACATGGACCCAGCGTTTGTAGGGAGACAAGGGAAAGGTGGAGAAAAAGAGGGAAAGGAAGAGAGAAAACAGAGGAGAAAGAGGAAAGCAGAAGGAGGAAGGGAGAAGAAAGACAGGAAAGAGAAAGGAGAGAAAGAGGGAAAGATAGAAAGCAGAGAAATAGAAGGCAAGAACCCAGGAGGGAAAGAGAGAGAAATGGCTCCCTTCTGAATAAGGTTAGCAGCCAATGCGGAGGACAGAAGGAGCCAAACACTACAAAGACCAGACCCCCCCCCGGGACCCCTTTCCTCCCTACCCCCAAAGATTTTGGCAGTCACTTTTGGAGGAATAGGGACCGGGTGCTACGAGGGGCGTTAAAGTTTGCCAGCCTCTTTCTTCGAATCCCAGGTCTTCTGGCTCCATGTAAACATTTCTAGGAGCAGGGAAGCGAATCTATTTTCCTCCCCCAAAATGCCCCTAGTCCCCCTCCGTCCCCCCCACGCGCGCGCCCCCTTTGCCAGAGTGGAGGCTGCTTTCAATTTGCAACTATTTGTTGTTTTTACTCGTGGGCTCTGTGGAGACTCTCGTCTCGGCTGCTGGGCTGACACGCCAGCTCTCAAGTTCCAGGGGGGAGAGACACACTTAGGAGATAACATGGCTTATGTTGGCTGCAAATATTTACATAGCATATGCTGTGTGAACTTGTGCAGCGGGCTGGGAATGCACAGTGTGTGTCTAGATGGAGCGGGAGAGAGAGCGAGACTGCTCGGGCCTATGTGGATATATCTGGATGTGTGTGGGTGTGTATAATATATATGTGTGTGAGTGGGGAGATAGAAACGATCACAGAAATGTAGGGCCCCGCGCTGAGACTGGGCCAAGTAACCCTAGCCCAGTGGTTCTCAACCAGGGGTACAAGTCCCTCTGGGGGTAGACACAGCTCTTCCTGGGGGGACGTCAGCTCAGCTAAAAATTTGCCTAGTTCTATAACAGGCTACGTAAAAACCACTGGCCAGGTCAGGACACACTAAAATTTCCTACAGTGACTGGCCTGTACTGGACACTGAAATGTCAGTACAAGATTGGTATTCTAATCGCTGTATTTGATAGTTGTGTGGTCACAATGAGACCGTCGGCCCTTTGTCAGGAATCGTGTGGCGGTCACACTTTTGTAGTCTTCTGTCGGATTTTGTAAGCAAGTCGTTTGGAAGTGAGGTGGAACATGGGGGGGACGCGAGACAAATCCGCCTTCTGAAATGGGGACAGTTGTTTGGAAAGGTTGAGAGCCACTGCCCTAGACCGGCCCTGATCAGTGTGTATATGTGGCATATGCACGTGTCCACAAAGCGTGATCAGGGCTGCACCCTGTGTGTCTATGGAACATTTGTATCCACAGTGCGATATAATCGATATATTACACACTCGGGGCCTTAGCTGTGATATTGCATGAGCGCTGGGTAAGCCGGAAAGCTTGCAATAGATGTTGGTCCGACAAAAGCGATTCCCGCCCCGCCCTGTCTTGCTAATATCCTGGGCCCAACAGGGGGCTACACACGTAGAAAGCATTAAACTGCCGGCACGGTGTGTCTGGGTAGACAGATTTTGGGTATATTCTATATCAGGGTGTCTCAAACTGGGGGTCAGGACCCCTCAGAGGGTCACAAGGTTATTACATGGGGGGGGGGTCGCAAGTTGTCAGCCTCCACCCCAAACCCCGCTTTGCTTCCTGCATTTATAATGGTGTTAAATATATAAAAGTGTTTTTAATTTATAAGGGGGGGTCGCACTCGGAGGCTCGCTGTGTGAAAGGGTCACCAGTAAAAAAAAGTTTGAGAACCACTGTTCTATATATACAGCTACAAAGTGTGTAATGTTGACACACACACACACACACACAGAGTGTATGGGTGTATCTCTAGCTATACGTGCGGTGTCAATATGGCACCTAAATACCTTTAAAAATCTGCCCTTAATCTGCTGTGATATACACAGTACCAATGTGTATCTTTAGCTACACGGTGGGTATAGTACGTGTGTATGTGCATACGTGGATAGCTGTTCATTTGTCGGTCATTCTGTGTGTGTGTGTGTGTGTGCAGTAACACTGTGACATGTGTAACAATGTGGTACACTGTGTATATATACATATAGAATAGTTTTGTATCCATGTCT
The DNA here is from genome assembly GCF_027887155.1 of Malaclemys terrapin pileata. Taxonomy (NCBI): domain Eukaryota; kingdom Metazoa; phylum Chordata; order Testudines; family Emydidae; genus Malaclemys; species Malaclemys terrapin. Next base: position 16,890,391 of record NC_071524.1, on the reverse strand, counting down.
ATATATAGATTTACACAGTGGGTGTATGTATGTCATGCTCTGTGTGTGTGTGTATATATTTATACACACAGTGAGCAAGATGTCACACACACACACACACACACACACACGTATATTAGTGTTGCACAATGTATCTGTATGTTTGGACAGGCAGACATTTTCTAGGCCCAAATCCCTGTTCCCCACTGCCTTGTTTGTTTGTTTGTGTGAGTGTGAAGTGAGTGCAAAGACTTGCTCAATGGTAGTGTTTTTACGCCCTCTTTACCCTCCTGCTGCACCCGTGTAACTGCTGCATAAGTAGCCGTTGTCTCTAGTGTATAAACGATCTATGCGCTCTGCGTGTGTGTACGCACATCAGAGGTACATTGTGCCTGTATATATGGACTTGTGTGTGTGTGTACATGGGTACACACAGTGTACAGGACACTGCCTTTGTATGCATGTCTTTACTGCACATTTCAACATATGGATGGTGGCTGTGTTGTGTGGCGGTTTTAAATCTAAACATAAACGAAACTTCGTGGCATGGTCCTCCGGTCCTCCGATGGGGTAGCTGCAGGGAAGTTAACGGCCACTGGTCAGTCTACGCCACCTGAGGATCCGGCCGTGGCTGCATAAATCTGGGCCGCTGTCAGTGCGCGTACATGTCCGCACACACGCAGCGCGTACCATAGGGCTGCAGTTTGTGTAGTGTATCTGGAATCATATTCAACGGAGGAGTCAAAGCTGAATTGGTATCTTCCATGCATATTAATACTACCCACTGTGGGACTAGGTGTTGCATTGTATAGACCTGAGCGTGAGTAGATCTTTTAGCATGTGTTTTGTGGGTCGATGTTATATGCTGCTGTGCGGGTGTGTATGCGTGCAGAAACGCACAGCAGGGTATAATGCCAACACACACAAACATATTATAAAAGATATTCTCACCATCAGTCTGTTTGTATGTCAGTTTTGTGAGCATACGTCATTGCACGTCAATATATGTGTTTGTGCGTTTAAACACACGGTAGTGTACAATGCTGATATCCTCACACCCAGTGTTTGTATGTATCTTATGTGACGCTTACGCATCAGTTTTATAGTCTGCAGTGCATCTATATGCACAACCCCCTATCCACACAGCTGTGTGTAATATTGCTATACACATTAGATATTGAATAGAAATATTCCCGGGCACATAAGCTATTTACATATGATATGTGCACTCGCCGTGCACAGTATTTTCTATGTAGAAATAGACACCATGAACATGTTCTCAGCCTTTCTGTCCTGTACAATGCGGAGGCACTCGGGATCAGGGTGTGTTGAGAGGTATGTTGATTTGCATACCTGTGAACTACGAACCTTCCTGTACTATGCAAAGTGCATCCATATTATAGAGCGGGAGTGTGTGTGTAGTATGTACGTTTTATGTACTTGGTATATTCCCCCCTCTCCCCCTGCCCAGCATTTCTCTGTCTTCTCTTTTTCTCCTTCCCTTTCTCCTCCCCCTTCCCCTAACCCTCCGGTTCATGCTCCCAGTCTCCTGCTCCCTGCTTCTCACACGCATGTTGATTATTAATGTATCAGGCGTATTATGGTGGTTGCCCAGGGACCAATAGAAGCTGGTGCTGTGCGAACCCAGCGTAATGAAGAGAGCAAACCACCCCTTCCCTCTGCCTCCTCTGAGCCCCCTTCTCCCTCCTAGGGCTGGACCTTGCTCCCCTTAAGAGAATGGTACCAAGAGAGGCCAGCCAGCAGTGAATGTTGCCAGCCCAATCCAGTGTCCCCTCTATCTGAAGTGGTGTCGGTTCTGGTGCAGAAAGGTACCACCGTCCAACTACACTAATGGGCGATGGCACATCAAGGAAAGAAACCCGGGTGCCTTTGTCCAGTAGCACCAGGCATATCGCACGGCTAAGGGATGTGCGTGTCCGTATGATGCACACAGGTTAAAATTCTGTCTATGCTTGTGTAGTGTGCAAAGAGTGTGTGAGTCTGTACACTCTTTAAATGTCATCCCGTATGTATTATACACACTCTGTGTGTGGGCACATGCACGAGGTCATCCCCTAGCCGTGTGTATACACCCTCATAACGTTCCCCCTTGTGCGTTTGACATTTTCCAGACCAAAATGTTTTGTATTTTGCGGTTTCCAACGACTTTTTCTTTCAAAATTTCCTTCAATTTTCTTTTTAAATTCCCCAAACTGTTTTAAAATGGTCAGAACAACGTTTCAATTTGATTTCAACAAAACCTTTGGCTCTAAATGATTCCCTCCCGAACACACTCTTAAATGTTGCCCAGGAATTGAGAAAAATCCGTTCTTCCCCCAGCTCCGCTAATGTGTGTGTATCTTATATACGCTGTGTGTATACACGCTAATAATGCTCTCCCTTGTGCCTGTGTGTAATATATGTGCATCTACACACACAGTAATAATGCTGTCTGGTGTATTATGCGCACTGTGTCTGTAGCCACCAGTGACGTTACTCTGTGTATTATGTACATACAATTCCTACCCCAGGGCTACATGTACTATAGACAATATTCACGTACTATAGATGCAGTATGGGTGCTTTATGTAGGCTTGGAAGGATTAGATATTTCATCAGAAAATGTTGATCGGACCGTGTGCACCACCAAACTATTTCCATCGATTAAAAACTGAAATTTACAGGTAAGCAAAGTAAAAAATGACACGGGATGGACGGTTTGCGTTTTCATGATTATAAAGCTTTTTGAATCTCAGTGTCGACTGCCATCAAATAGTGATTGCCGGACGCCCCCACCCCCCACCCCCAGTTCCCACAACGGTGACAATTTAAAATAAATAAAAATGGGGAAAAATGCTTAAAAATAAACCTCGAAATTATTAAAAAATACAAATCTAATTTTGCCCAGCCTAATGATATGCCCTGTGTCTGTCTACACCCATGGGTTGTGGTCCTCTGTTTGCATATTTGCTCTGAGTGTGTATATACACTAATGCCGTTCCAGTCTGTGTAGAGCAGTGGGTCTCAAACTTTTTTACTGGTGACCCCTTTCACGTGGCAAGCCTCTGAGTGCGACCCCCCCAATAAATTAAACACACTTTTTTCTATATTTAACACCATTATAAATGCTGGAGGCAAGCGGGGTTTGGGCTGGAGGTTGACAGCTTGCAACCCCCCATGTAATGACCTCGCCACCCCCTGAGGGGTCCCGAGCCCCAGTTTGAGACCCCCTGGTGTATAACTCTCCTTTGAGTGGGTGCACTTGTGTAACAGTCACATACACTGTTAGCATGCCTAGCCTTTGTTTGCTCACTTCTGCACAATATGTTGCGGAGAGAATCTATTGCACCCCACGGGCATGTGAACAGCAGTTGGCTCGCGTAGATTCTACTCCGTCTCCGTGATACATTGTAGGTGCGTCTACACTTGTGTGTAGACAGTGTATAGCACGTGTGTTGCACACTGTGCATGCTTCTGTGCAACAGCCTCTTTTATTACCCAGCGTGTGTCCTACCTTGTGCACGCCGGAAGCTTGTACGTGATGCTCGGCAATGACCACTGCGGATATTACACGTTGGGTGGGTTAGAGAGACAAGGCCGGGAGTGAATATCTTTTATTGAACCAACTTCTGTGGATGAGAGACACGAGCTCTCTTCAGGGCTGGGAAAGGTCCTCCGAGTGTCACAGCCAGGTGGACCAGATTGGTTAGTGGAAGTAGTTAGCGCTCAAGGTAGAGCGTGGCCCATTGACACCTCTGCGGTCCTAGGACAACAAGGGGTGGGCGGGAGCTCTGAATACCTTTCCCAGACCCGAGGAAGAGCTCTGTGTAAACTGGAAAGCTCGTCCCTCTCTCCAACAGAAGTTGGTCCGATAAAAGATATTACCTCCCACACCTTGTCTCTCTAATATCCTGAGACAGACACGGCTACAAATGACACTGCGTGCAACCGGGCGTAGGTGCTTTATAACATGGGTGTGTGTATAGTTTTGTTTGTGCACCACACAGAATGGATCCGTGAGCATGAATGACTACGTGTGCGGGTGTGTGTTTATATTTGTGCAGAGGGGTGCAGGCGGTGTGTACGTATTGTACACGATCTGTGTGTGTGTGTGTTACACATGGGCTGGGTATACATTTGCATGGCATCGATGCGGGGCATGCGCCGCGTCGTGCGTGCGTCTGCACGGATCGCGTGGCGTTTGTGCCCGTGTGTGCAATCCGTTGGTGCAAGTGGATAGTTGTGTCAGGACCCGGGACGTTATGGGGCCCCAGCCAGCAGAGGCCGCTCCACCGATAGAGCAGCAGATTTTGGGGGGAGGGGCAGATTTTGGGACCTCTCCCTCCGTGAGTGGGGCGGATGCGGCTGGTGGGCCGACACGGGCTAATGTATTCTTGCCCCAGGGCCTTCTCTAACCTTGTTCCGGCGCTGATCGGCAGGGTGTCTGGATTGCATAATGCGTGTGCCTTGCACCCTGTGTGTCCTGTAGAGTGACCAGACAGCAAGTGTGAAAAATTGGGACAGGGGGTGGGGGGTAATAGGAGCCTATATAAGAAAAAGACCCAATATCGGGATTGTCCGTATAAAATCGGGACATGTGGTCACCCTAGCGTCCGGCTCTAACCTGGCCTCTGTGCTGTAGGCACCCCTTGTTCCCCTTGCTGGCCCTGGTCTTTGAGAAGTGTGAGCTGGCAACCTGCTCCCCCAGGGATACCTCGGGCTCTTACCCCGGTGGGGACGTCTGCTCCTCCGATTCCTTCAACGAGGACATAGCCGTCTTCGCCAAACAGGTCAGTGTCTGGAGCCGGCGGGGGGCAAAGCAGGAGACACCTAAGGCCAGAGGAACGCAGGGGAAGCCGTGCCAGTGCTGGGGCCCGACTCGCTCTAGCGTTATCCCTGGGTAAAATCGACTGATTGATTGGCTCGATTCAGGGAACTACTTGGAAGACCCAGCGCTGAATCAGACTTGGCAAATCAGGCCCAGCTGCTATCTTAATCATTGCCAAAAAAACAAAACAAAACAAAACAAAAAAACCCTGGTGTTGATCCTGCGTTTATAGACATGCCCTGGCCAGGCCGAGAGCGTACATGAGGCTGCGTCGTGCTTAAAAATTATAGATAGATATATATAGAGAGAGAGCAACGCTTGCTTGGAAGGACTTTTAAAAAGGAGACGGGGTGAAATCTGATCTTGCATAGGAGGGGCTGGGCCGCAGCAGGGGTGGGAATATTTTAAAATACATAGACACGGCAGAGCCGAGAGTGAAATATACGCATGTGGGGATGTCACGGAAGCTCTGGGGAAAGAGAGATTTCTTTCTCTCGCTCTCTTTTTATGTTTTGGGGAAATGAGAAAACCAGATTTTTGTTAATCGTGCTAACCTTTTGCCTCTCTGTGTTTTATTTGTGCTGGCTTGTCCGTGTCTTTCTCTTTCTAGATTAGGACAGAAAAACCTTTATTTTCTTCCAATCCTGAGCTGGATAATTTGGTAAGAAACTTAAAAAAAAAAAAATCTATAATTCCGTGTACAATGCAAATAATCTTTTTTTTTTTTTTTTTTAAATGGCTTTTCTGCTGGTCCGATTGGCTGGGGGTTGTTTTTCTTTCGTTTTCCCCGTTGGCAGCTTCTCGTCTTCATTTAAATGTGGCTCCAGTTCTGCAAAGCTATGCCCCGGGAGTGAGCTGCTTCCGCTCAGCGTCCATGCAAGCTTGCATTCCTGTTTGGCCTGGGCCTTTCAGCGTGGACCCGAGAGACGGAAGCATGTACTCCAAGCTGAGTTTAAGTGCTTTCCTCAATAAGGACTTGTACTGGGACTTATTCAGTGCACCCAGAGTTAAGCACATGCGTGAAGTCTTAGCAGGCTCGGGGCTAAAGATGTTGCATGCGGGGGAATTGATTCATTTCCTAAATCTAAGAATGAAGGCCCAGATTTTTAAAGGGGCGTTGGCGTTGCCGCGTTTCGCGTTGCAACGGCCAGGTCGTTTTCAAAGGGGACGGAGGCTGCTAAATCCGTCTTGGAAATGCGACGGAGGCGCTGCGGCCTTTCAAAAGCCAGGCTTTAGTCACCCGCTCAGCTCTTTGAAGCGACGCAGAGTAACGGCGGCGCAGGGTCTGGCCCACTGGCGTCGCACCAACGGAATCAGCCCTTAGAAAGGCTTTTCAGACTCTCCCGAGGAACGGATTGATTAGGCCTCGTTCTCTGTCGCTTTGGACGCTTACACGGGAGCCAAATGAGTGTCACTCGCATCACACGGGCGTGTGCTGTGCCCCGAGCCGCGGAGAACCAGACGTGTTAGGGCCGGGGAGAGACATGTGGAAAAGTAAAGGCTCCGTCCAAGTGACTATGTGGGTATAATCCAGCCAGCGAATGAAATAAACCTGGGGCCGCAGCTCCATGAGTTTGGTTTATGCGCTGGCCCCTTTCCGCCGCTCCGGCCCCTTATCGGCGATGCAGATAAAGCCGCCTCAGACGGATTTCCCTTTGTGTTCTCGTTACAGATGATTCAATCCATCCAGGTGCTGCGATTCCATCTCTTGGAATTAGAAAAGGTAAATCGACACGTTTTCCTCCCTTCCCCCTCACCAGCGCAGGGTTGGGGGGTCATTATTTGTAACCGTTTTTTATTAAAAAGCAAAAGGAACTCTTATCGGCCAGCCCCTCAGCTGATCCAAACGGGCCCAGCGCCATTGGTTTCAAATAGAGCAGTGGTGGTTTGCACCAGCTAGAGATTGGTCCCCTTGATTTTAAGGGAGTTCTGCCAGTTTACATCAGGGGGGAATTGGGCCCATAGACTTCAATGGAGCCACACAATTTTACACCAGTGGGGGAGCTGGCCCCAGTGACCCCGGCAGAGCTGCAGCCAATCTATACTCTGGACGTATGGTTTTTCTTTTTTTTTTTCCCCTCCAATTGGAGCCATTGCAAACATCACCAGTAACATTGAGTTAAATACGGTGCAACTTTTTTTGCCCGTTCGCAGCTGCTTTGATGATGGATCTGAGGTTTCATGCGACGACAGCAGAAATGAACCTCCAACCAAATCATCTGAGCAAGGAGAAAGTCCCGCCAAAGCCAAACCCCTTCTAATTGATGTTTTCAACCCAAGCCGTGCTGCTTGCCGTGGTGAAAGCTGGATGGCCCGTCACTAAGCCCCACGTGCAGCTGATAAGTGGCCAAATAAAACGGTTTTAAACCCACGTGGGGCTGAATTTCGGCTTTGGGATTATTATCCTGGTTCACTGGTACAACAGCCCGCGAAGGTTTAATTTTTCATTTGGCAAGACGGGGGGAAGGGGGCAGGTTCAGAGTAGAGGCCAGGCCTGAGAGAGAGGAGAAAATAAATGGACGTGTGTTAAAACAAAGGGTATAAATTCCATGTTTTGGCCAAATCTTAAACAAACCGTTTCAGCTTTTTCCAAATTTTATTTTTCCCCTGATAAAACTATTCCCCGCATTCGACCCAAATTGACTATTTGCCGTCATTTATTTTTGCCCAGCTCTAAGCAGGGACTCTCGTTTTGTTCTGCATTTGTACAGCTCCTGGTGCAATGGGGTTCTGATGCATGGTGGAGGCGGGGCCACGGTGCTCACCAGGGCTCCCGTAACACGCCTAATAGTCATAAAAACATACAGCGCCCACAGCCCGGCACAACGCAGCCCTGATCCCTGACTGGGGATCCTAGCTAGAACTGAGCTAATGTTTGCAGCCCAAAGTTTGTTCTCCAAAAGAAGCAGGCTTGGAACATTTCGCGAAGGCCGGGCAATTTCTGAGAGTTGTTGAGGTTGGAAAAAAAGAAAAATTCTAAAAAACAAAAACAAACAAACAAAAAAACAGATCAGTGCTTCAATTTGACATTTTTGGATGCGAGTTTTGATTGTTTGGGTTGGAACAACATTTCTGGTGGAATTTTCCTTTCCTTTGGTTTAGTTTTAGTTTTAAAATGTCTAAAATCAAAACAAATTGGCTTGGGGTTGTTTTTTTTTTTAAGCTTTTAGATTCGCTAAAAGTTCCAAGAAATTTTGTTTTCAGGTCAACACAAAACAATTTTTTTTAAATTTTGAACTGCCCAGCAAGCCCCCCTCCCCCCCAAAAAATTGATTATTGGGAGAGCTGTAGCTGCTAGACGCTCCGGTACTATGAATAATAATTACTGATTTCCAATAGACATGCTGCTCTGGTGAATAAAGTGACTCCCACGCATGTGTGTTTGTAGGGCTGGGGCCTTAAACAGCACAGACCCAGTCCAGATCCCCTTGAACTTGGATTTATGCTTTGCAGAATAAGGCTAGAATTAAACACCTGCTTGGCAGTATGCTCGGGCTTAAGGGCCTCGCTTATCTTTAAGCACCTAGGTAGGCCTTTGACGTCAATACCCCTCAGTGGACCGGACCCATAGTGAGAGCTAATTAGTACATTCAGTGGCAGAGTTCCAGTAGACGTGATGGTAAAGGACCTGATTCCAAGCCACATGGAATCGCTCCAATTTTTTGTAAAGCAATCAATCTGTCTGTGGTGCCCATCACCATAGCCTCTGGGCACGTCCCAATCTTCAGTGTATTTACCCTCCCTGGCGAGATAGAGTGGTGCTGTTATCACAGAGGTGGAACTGAGGCACAGAGAAACGTACAGTTTAGATCCTCCCGAGACCCAGGCGAGGGCCCCATCCACTGAGCCGCCCCACCTCGGTAGGGCTGCTTTGTAAAATAGACTCTGTTAATTCACGGTAGCTGCAACTAGTTCTGACAATACTTCAGTCTCCGGTAGCCAAAGCCCCGTGTAGCACGCGTCATGGGGAAAGTAACGAAACCAGGGTAGTACAGGCCTCTGCCGCAGCTCCGTGCTGTTAAAGAAACATGTGGAGGGTTAGCTTTTTATTTAAAAAAAAAACAAAAAAAACCCCACCACGGGCAGACCTTCCCCTAGCGTAAATCAACATAGCTCCTTTAAAATCAAGGCCAGAGGATTGGAGTTGGAGTCTGAACAAAATACAGACGAGGCTTGGAGTTAGACCAAACGCTTTCAAAGTGACCCATCCAGGGGATAAGCAAATGATGCCCCTACGAACGGCTGGTTTGGATTTACAGAGAAGCCGGGAGAAATTTCTTGACGCTCTCACCCGTGGAGATCGGGATAAACTTTGCATTTGGGCAGCGTGTCTCGTGCAAGTGAAACGCTAGGATGTCTAAAGCCTCGTCTGCACTCAGATTTTGCCCCGGGATAAACTATGCTTCAGAGAGGAGGGGTGTTGTGGGAGGAGACCGTCCCAGGAGGGTGGATGACAGCTGAATTCTGCTGGCATCAGGCAGAATTTGTCTGTTCTCTTCTCCAGCAGTTTAAGGACCGGTCTGAATTAGAAATCTTGCCCCGTCAACATCTAATTGCACCAGTTCTGACCACTAATACGCACGCCATTGCAACGGTTTGCAATCCATTTAACGTAGGGTGGTAATAATCGGCTAGAGGGTCAGATTCTGATCTTAGTTAAACTGGAATAAATCAGGACTTGGAATCCCGCAAGTCAGTGGAGTTATTCCAAGGGCCGAATTCCAAATCGGCGCCCGGCTCTGGGCCGATTTACACGGGGAGTGAGATCAGAATCGGGCCCCGTGGACGTCACACGTTGAGAGGTTAGCGAGCCAGACCCTCTGCCCCTTTCCCTGGTGTAAACGGGAGTCAGTTGTGTGTGGCTAGCTTAGCCCAGCCGGCTGTAGAGAGATCGGTTCACCGGGGGGCAGGAGGTGGGGTTTAAATCGGCAGGCCGGATTCTCCAGCGCGTGCCGACCAGCCGGGGCTCTGTGGGGATCCGTGGGCTAGATCCCTGCCTGGCGCGGAGGGGGTGGATCTGGCCCGTTCCCCTCCCCGGGGCGGCGTGTCTGGTCAATTCCAGGCATGATGCAATCGCGAAGGGGGAGGGATGAGGGGGTCCCAGGGCCCCGGCCAAGCGGCAGGCCGGGGTAATGAGCTCATTATAGCTACAATCGCCCTCACGGTTTTTAACTCGATAATCCCCTTGTTAATGGGGTAATTAACCCTTTGAGCACCACAGCGGGCGCCTGCTGGGAGCTGATAAAAGGGGGTTGGGGGGGTCGGCGAAGGGCTTCTGCCAGGGGCAGGGAAGAAAAGGGAAGCCGGGAGCTGGGGCTTTTCAGAGCTGAAGGCCCGGAGAGAAGAAAGGCAGAGGAGGGACCCACAGCGCCCGCAGCAAATACACTGGGAGGGGTCCTGGCCTAGGGCAGACGGGGCTCCGGTCTTCTCACTAGGAGGTGTATTATGGTAATGCCTAGACGACAGCCCCGCCCCCCCAACCGAGGTGGGGTTCCCATTGTGCCCGGCTCTGCAGAGACACCCTCCGCCCATCACGCATGCACAGCCCTCCCCCCCTCCCATCGTACCTGCCCGGCCCTGCCCAACGTCTGTCTGTCTCCACCGCCTGTCTTTTCCCCTCAGTGTTTGTACAGCCCCTAGCACGCTGGGGGCTCCTGACAAATACCGGACAGGGCCGAGCACCGGGAGGTCCTGGGGCTACGGTAATACATCTAACAAACACCAAAAAACCCACCCTCTCCTACTTCAGAGGTCTAGCTGAACTCTGAGGATGAGGGTTCAGGAGCAGAGCTAACACGGGGGGGGATCTTACCCCCTGTTTGCTGCTGTGGGGTTCTCCCCCTTCCTCTGAAGGATCTGGTGGCGTCTGTCGCTGTCCGACACCAGAGGTGGCCCCTGAGTTCTGATCCCGGCTGGCCGGTCCCTTGTCTGGATCTTCTCCGCGAGGGCCAACACAGCCAACCGGGCTAAAGCACCGAAGAGTCAGGCTCTCGGGTGGTTCCTCTCAGCTCAGGGCTGGGGAGACGGGACGCCGGGCCAGATGGGCAGGCCTGATTGGGAGCGGCTGGAAAGCACCGAGCCCAACGGGGTTCTGACCCAGCCGCCTGGGCTCGCGCCTCCTAACGGTTCTCCTTTTTGGGGAGCAGGTACACGACCTGTGCGACAATTTCTGCCACCGCTACATCACCTGCCTGAAGGGGAAGATGCCCATCGACCTGGTAATCGACGACCGGGACGGGGGCTCCAAATCCGACCTGGAGGACTTCACGGGGTCCTGCGCCAGCCTCTCCGACCAGGTGGGAGACCGGATGCCTGCTTTAGACAAGGGATCGGGGGGCTCCCTCGTGGTGCCGCCCGGATACACTGTGAGAGACGGGCCTTGCTCCAAAGACCTCCCAGGCTCCAGAGACAAGGGGTGGGAGGAGAAACTGAGGCACAGAATGGGGAAGTTGCCCACGGTCTCACCGCAGAGCTGGGAACATAACCAGACCAGCGCAGAACGCACGAGACCATGTTGCTAACACCAGACATGCGACCCCAGAACCCGGCTCCGAGGTCTCGCACGCGGCTCCCCGGCTGGCCCCAGGTCAGCCCACCCCGAGCAGCGGGGACATTTCTCTGGCCTCTCGGGGATGGGGACTGCGGGAGCTTGGCGCCGCTCCGGCCAATCCACGCGTGTCCCCATGCCCCGGCCAGGCACTTGGAGATGCGGCTGCGTCCCGGGGCACGTGCATCCCAAAACACAGGATGCGATTGTCTCTCCCGGCGCTCTGGGGGTGCGGCCGTCCATCCAGTGGGATACGAGGCCTTTTCCCCTCCAGAAGGCTCTGATCCAGGTTGGGGGGACTGGCTGGCTCAGAGGGAAGAGAAACGGGGTCTTTCCTCCCCAGCGCTGATGCGGGCGTGTGCATAGACACGCAGGAACAGACGTGCCGCGCCGGTCACGCACCCGCAGGCATGCGCAGCAGTTCTCGACACGGACTGACGCGCGCCCCTCAGCTACGAATGCGCAGCCATGTCCACCGTGCACCCCCAGACACACACGGGGAGCCCCAGGGCTAGCACGTTACATGTCAGCATGTGTGTTAACAGCCAGGGCTAGACACCCTCCCTCCCTCCACATGCATGCAACACCCATGGAGGATTGCAGACAGCTAGCGCCTCCCCCCCACTCCCTCACACACCCACACAGCACCCCCTTGCCCCTTTGGCAGCACGAAGGGGCCCAGGAGGGGGTGGGGGGAGAGCCCCCAGAGGCTGTTTTCTGCTCCCTGGGGCCCATGGGGGGAGAGCAGGTGGTAGGGCAGCCCCGAGGCAGCGCGGCCCCATGGACAGAACCCCGAGCTGGTGCTCGGGAGACCTGGGTTTGAGTCCTCGCTCTGGCCTGCTGGGTGACCTGTGGCAAGTCTTTTTTCCCCCCAGCCTCGTGCCTCAGTTTCCCCATCTTTGAGATCTAGGGATAAAAGGCACAGCAGAGGAGCTAACTGGTATTTGTTGGGCATTCAGCCGATGCCATCTGCTCAGACTGGAATAGCTGGGGGTGAGGGGCAGCAGCAGGATGGGGGGGGAGCCCAGGGCCGGGGGGGAGCTGCGGGTCGGGATGGAGGAGCAGCTGCAGGGTTGCATGTGAGAATCCAGCCCAGCATCTGTTCTCACCAACCTGGTCCTGACCAGCCCCTTTGCGTTCCCGGGGGCCCGGCTCACCCCCAAAGCGATCACCCCACGTGGCTTCCTCCCACCTTGCTACCTGGGGGACGTGCTGTGGTGACAGGGGTCGCGGGCAGAAGCCGGAGCTCAGTGCGGGGAAGGGTGTGCGGGGTGGATCGGGGTGGGAGGGTCCCCACCTCCAAAGGACGCCAGACTCCCCTGCACCCTTCCTGCTTTGGAAATAGGAATGACGGAGCCGTGCTTTGGAAAGAGTCCGGCTGGTGACGAGGGAGCGTCTGGGCCGCCCCACCCGCCTGCTGCCCCCCTCATCTGCCCCCCGCTTGCTAATGCAGCCGGCGCAGTCATTTGCCTATAGCAACTCTGATGCATTTTTAATACGCCCCCGAGCTACTCACTATGGGTGGAGGGAGGTAATCCCCAGCCGGGACTTTGTTGTTATAATTAGATGGCGCTGCCCCCCCCCCCCCGCCCCACCTACCCACCTGGGGGGTTGATTTGGGGTCAGCTTCAGCATCAAGGCCCTGCATAGACCCCTCCACCCCCCAGTCCATCCCCGATTCCAGACCAGGACTTGGGAGCAGCTGGAGGGGAAGCAGCCCCCCCCGCCCCACTCCACCCCCATATTGACCCATCTGTCCTTGGGGTTCGGACAATGACAGACACAGGGGGGTCCGGCCTGTTAGTGGGACCCCTCCTAGGGCAGGGGTCACCTCTCCTTAGGGTGACCAGATGTCCCGATTTTATAGGGACAGTCCCAATTTTGGGGTCTTTTTCTTATATAGGCTCCTATTACCCCCCACCCCCCCGTCCCGATTTTTCACACTCACTGTCTGGTCACCCTACCTCTCCTAATACACCCCCACCCACCCACGCCTTCAGAGACAGACACACCCAGCAAGCCGTGCACGCACAGGGACACAGCCGCCGCCAACACACACATGAGCTTTGTGTCTCCGTGTGCGCCGTGCAAAGGTCCCGCCTGTGGCTGTGCCTGGGCACATGCTGCTAACATACATGATCTTTGCATGTACACCGGAACATGCCGCAAACACAGGCATAAGCTTTGCACGCACAGAGGCATGCCGCAAACACGCCTGATCTGTGTGGGCGGCCAACACACGCCTCATCTTTGCACATATACACACACACGCTACAAACAGAATTGCTGTCAGTAGAAACAACACAACGCACACACACACCCTGCAAACGCACACACATTGCAAAACGCCTCTCTTCTCCGAGGGAATATTTGCAGCCTTGTGGATGGCAGAGGAAGGCTAGATACAGGAGAAAACCTAGCCCTGCTCTTGGGCCTGCAAAACAGCTGTTTAAAGCCCCGAAACCCCCCCAGAGCAATGAACCAAGTTGTTGGCGTTTGAGGTAAAGCGAGACCCCAACTCCCCGCCATGGAGCCAGCCCGGTGCACTGCGCTCCATCGGGCAATAGCACCCTCTTAAAGGGGCAGAGGGAGCGGGAATACAGGTAGGGTGGGAGGGCGGTAAATGCAGGAGCAGACAGCTGTTTGGGTGCGGGGAAGAGAGTGGTGTCTAGTGGTTAGAGCAGGGGGGGGTTGGGAGCCAGGACTCCTGGGTTCTATCCCCGGCTCTGGGAGAGGAGTGGGGCCTAGTGGTTAGAGCAGGGGGGGGGGGTCAGGAGACAGGACTCCGGGGTTCTCTCCCCAGCTCTGTTAGGGGGAGTGGAGTCACTCTGGAGTGACTCCAGTTTAAAGGAGGCCGGCGCTGGTCGGAGCAGCGGGAATGTCGCTCCGTGTGGCGGTTGGGTTACAGTCAGCGCTGCAGCCTCGGTCTCCTGGGCCTTTAACCAGGGACCTTTGCTCCCCTCCCTCCCCTGCTCCTGTGGGGGGCGCGTGTCGGGTTCCCCCCTGCAGCCCGTCCCTCCTTAACCCTTCTCACCCCCGGGCTCCCGCCGAGGGGCCTGGGATCAGCTAGCCGGGGTTAACGAGGTGGGGCATGTGCAGGGAGGGGGCGGGATGTAACCGGAGCTGTATTGTTCCTCCTGGGGGCAAAGCCGGGGCCCCTTAAACTCTGCCCTGCGGCTGGGGGGTCACAACGAGCCTAGGTGTGCAAATCCTCTTCCCCCCGGCCCCATTGCTGTGGGTTGAGGCTGGCCAGCCCCCAGGGTGCTGCATGGGGACCCCCCCCATGGGTCTGGTCTTGTTAGAGGGTCTTTTAGTGCTGATATCGTGGTAGCAACTAGAGGCCCCAACTGAGACTGGGGCCTCCCCCGACCCAGCTCCGGGGCCCCCACCGTGCCGGGCGCTGCACAGACCTCACAACCCAGATTGTGGGATGTGCCAGGGGGTTGCCCAGACCCTCTCGGCTGAGATCTGCGGCCCCTCCATGTCGCTGGGCATGGCCCGGACCCCTGGCCAACCCGGCTCGGGGACCCCGTCACGCCAGGCCTGGCCCCAGGCAGCACGGGCCAGGCACTGGGCTGAGATGGCGCTTACCAAGAGCACCAGTGGGGTCGCCCGGGGGCTGGCTCTGGCTCCACCACCCGGCGCTCCAGACCCAGCTAACCCTCCCCGCGCTGCCCTCTCTGTGTTTAGAATAACTCCTGGATCCGAGACCATGACGAGACGGGCTCCACGCACTCGGGCACACCAGGCCCCTCCAGCGGGGGCATCGCCTCGCAGAGCGGGGACAACTCCAGTGAGCCAGGTAAGGTGGGACACCCCCCCCCAACCCCCACCCCTGCACCAGCCCAGCCTGTGGGGCAAAGCCCGGACTGGGGCCGGGAGAGAGAAATCTCCTGGCTGGGAGAAAAGCCTCTTTACGGCCTGAGAAGGACTTGGTAGGTGCCACCCAGTCCTGCGATGCAACCGCCTCTGGGGTGGCGCAGGGCCGCTGTTTATTCAGCGATCCCTCTCCCGGCCCTGCAATGCAGCCACCTCTGGGGTGCAGAAGGCCGGCTGATTAACAGCCACAGTGGTGCAGAATAGTTTGAGACAGGAAGTGACGGAGGATCCCAACTCCCTGCGAAATGACAGGGGCTGGGAGCCGGCAGAACAGAATCTCTGTAGCTGGAGTTTGATTTTTTGGGGGGAGGAATTTGGCCCCAGCAAGCGTCACTGATCAGCAGCCCCCTGGCTCCCACACAGTCCCAGCCGCGCTGGGCCAAGCCCAAACCCCAGGAGGGCGTCTCCCCAGCAGCGGTGGGGGGCAGCGTAGCAGCCACTCAGCCTCAGTTTCCCAGCTGCTCTTCCCCGGCTCCAGCCAGCCCTGCAGCGAGGTCTCGACCCCGGCCCGTTCCGGGGCACCCCAAGTCCAAAACACGTCAGGAAGCTCCCTCGTCCTCCAGGAGCTCCACTGGGCCAGAGCTGCCTGCCCCAGCTCCATCTTCCTTCCCTCCCGCCGGCCACGGGCTTTTCCTTTGAAACTTTCCCTGCCAGGGTCTCTGTTTGGGCCGATTGGCCCTTTGGTAGCCTGTTAACCGCTTCCTGCCTTGCGTGGCCCGTTCAACCCTGCAATGCAACTGCCTCTGGGGTGGAGCAAGACGGCTCTTTATTCACGGCCAGGCAACGCGCCGGCTCTGGGCGCGCACGGTGATTACCCCGCGAACGAACCCGGGGAGCGGAGCAGAGCGGGCAGAGGAAGGGGCCGTGGCTGCCTTTGGCTCCAGGGTCACTGAGGTCACCTTCCTCCCTGCGCAGTGCAGCCCCATGGGGAGACTGTGGGGTGGCATAGAGCTGAACTCGGAGAGGGAGGGCAACGAGGGGGGAGGGGGATAGAGAGGCAGTGGGGGGGATGGAGAAAAAGTGGGGGGGGTTGGAGAGGCAGTGTGGGCCTGGAGGGGCAGTGGCGGGAGCTGGAGAGGCAGGGGGGATGGAGGGACAGTGCGGGGAGCTGGAGCACCCACACACACCCCGCTCAGCCTCACAACATACACACGCGTGCACTGTGCACCCACACCCCCCCGCATAACCTCACAACATACACACACGTACACTGTGCGCCCACACGCACTCCGCACAACCTCACAACATACACACGTGTGCACTGTGCGCCCATACACAACCCGCACAGCCTCACAACATACACACGCATGCACTGTGTGCCACCCCCCCGCACAACCTCACAACATACACACGCATGCACTGTGCACCCACACGCACCCTGCGCAGCCTCACAACATACACACGCGTGCACTGTGCACCCACACGCACCCCACGCAACCTCACAACATACACACGCGTGCACTGTGCGCCCACACGCACCCTGCGCAACCTCACAACATACACACGTGTGCACTGTGCATCCACACACACCCCATGAAACCTCACAACATACACACGTGTGCGCTGTGCTCCCACACGCACCCTGCGCAGCCTTACAACATAAACACGCGTGCACTGTGCACCCACACGCACCCCGTGCAACCTCACAACATACACACGCGTGCACTGCACCTCCATGCAACATGCATGCCCCATACAGCCACACAACACACCCAGGCATCCGCTGTGCATCTACATAATGCACACCCACCCACCCTGCAGCACAAAATGGGCCTCGTGCAGCCACACAACATGTGTGTATGTGTGCTGTACATGCACACATGCATCATGCAACCTCACAACAGCCACACGTGTTCCATACGCACATCTACACGCTCTGTGGATCCGTACAACACGTACAAGTGGGCTGTGAATCATTCATAGAGCTGCACAATGCGTGCGGGGGGGAGGGGGCTACGCTACGCTGCAGGGAGTGGGGGGGCAGCAGGGCGCACTCCCCCCTGGCAGGTAGGTCTGGCCCCATTGCCCCAGGGCGGCTCTAGGGGGCGCTGTGGGGCAGGGAGTGGGGCGGGGGGTTCAGCAGGGGGCGCTCTCCCCTGGCAGGTAGGTCTGGCCTCATTGCCCCAGGGCGGCTCTAGGGAGCGCTGTGGGGCAGGGAGCTCAGCATGGGGTGCTGTGGGGCAGGGAGTGGGGCGGGGGGTTCAGCAGGGGGCGCTCTCCCCTGGCAGGCAGGGCTGGCCCCAGGGCGACTCTAGGGAGCGCTGTGGGGCAGGGAGCAGGGAGTGGGCAACAGGGGGCGCTCTCCCCGTGCAGACAGGGCTGGCCCCATTGCCCCAGCGCGGCGCTAGGGGGCGCTGCGCTGCAGTGAGGTGCCGACTCTGCTTGTCCTGAGGTGTCTGGTGCCGGGCCCTGAATTGACCCAGCAGTGCCAAGGGGATCGCCGTCACTTCCTGTCCCAAACTGGGGTTTAGAGTTGGTGCATCCCACGGGCTGCCGTGCTCCCAAGGCCCCTCCCCCTCTTCTCCTAGCTCCCCTCCTCCACCCCTGCACCCCATTCCCCTTCCCCACCCCCTCCCTGCTCCCAACCCCCCGCTCCTCCCTTCTCCTCACCCCCATCCCAGCTCATCCGCACGCCCCTCCCCACCCACTTCCCTGCTCCTAACCCCCTGCCCCAACCCTGCACCCACCTTTCCCCCCCTGAATCTCTTATGACCCACTTAACCCCTCTCCCCACTCCCAGAATCCCCCCCGCCCTTTTGTTCCTGCTGTTCCCTTTGTTCTCTGGGATTTCCTGACTGCCTGTGGAGGGGGGGCAGGGAGGGGGGGCCGAGGGAGAACCCACCCCCAGCAGCACCTTCTCTGATGCATAATTTACCGGCGCTTCAGGCAAGACTTTTAAGCTGCCTTTTAGCCGGAGGATATGAAAGATCAGCAGCTGGGGGGGGGGAGGATTTATGTTTCTCCGGGGGGGGGGGGGAGAGGGTTGCAAACGGCGCTAGCAGGCGCCCCCCAATGGACCCGCATGCCCTCTAGAGGACGGAGGCTCAGGGCCGAGGCCTGGAGGAGGCTGCGGCACTGCTGGGGGGGAGCAGCGTGTCGGGGCTGGGGGGAGAAGAGAGCAGGAAATGAAAGCAGCCATCAGAACCCACATCCTGCTGTGCCTTGCACCCTGAGCCAAAGGAGAACCCCCAGCAGTTGGGAGCAGGGCAGGGGGACGAGGACACACAGGAGTGCAATTCCGGTTCCTTCCAGGAGGTGGCAGTGGTACACACACACACACACACACACACACACACACACACACACACACACACACACACACACACACACACACACACACACACACACACACACACACACACACAGCAAACCCAGGTAAAACGCCTGCCCGCCCACCCACGCACGCCAGCCCCTTGCACTATTAAGAGCAACCCAGACCCATCCAGCAACCAGACCCGGGTTCCGTTTCATTTTACCTCAGCCCTGGGGAGGTTTGTTTCTCAAAGGGAACCAGCCCTTAATGTCCCGGGTTCGAATCCTGCCCCAGGCGGGAGTTGACCGAAAGATGCTCGCAGTGCAGGGGGGGGGGCCTAGCAGACCTACTGAGGGGCAGTTGCAGTCGTCCTCCTGTCATACCCTTCTGTCTGTCCATCCGTTCCCCGGCCTCACCCCACCCCACCCCACCCCTGTAGCTTCGAAGGCCCCATCCTCACGGTGTGCTGGTGCTTAGGTGCCCCACACCTCTGAGGATCTGGGCCTAGGGGTTAAACACATCTGAGCTCTCCCCAACCACCGCCTTGGCGTCACTCAAGTCCCCATCCCAAGGCTGGGACTGGGAGAAAAACCAGAGTCTGTCTGATCCCAAATGGCCTCGTTCTGGGCCCAGCACCGCAAGGAACCAAGGCTGGTGGGGCTTGGCCCAGGCGGCAGTGGGGCAGGGATCCAGCAGCAGCCACTGGCGAGGGCAGGGGACAGGGGATTGGAGTAGGGGAGTCTAGGAGCCAGGACTCCTGGGTTCTGGCTCTGGGAGGGGAGTGGGGTCTAGTGGTTAAAGCAAAGGGGCAGGACGGCTGGGAGCCAGGACTCCTGGGTTCTATCCTAGGCTCTGGGAAGAGAGCAGGGCCTGGTGCAAGCGGAGACGGGCAGTAGGATTTTGCGCACCGGGGAAGACGCTTGCCCAAGGTGCAGGAGTCGGGTGGAGAACACCCAAACGAGGGCACTTCTCAGTCTCGCCCCTAGGGGGCCACGTGCCCCTGCTGTGGCTCTTTGTCACCCCCTAGTGGCTCAACCACATTTATGCACCGGCGCCAGGGACAGGGCCGAGAGCTCTTCTTTAGCTCCAGCAGCAAGGGGCAGGTGTCTCGGTAGAACTGGTCGCTGGTTCAAGTCGCGCTCCTGGACACTCAGGCTGCCTTTCTCCCAGGGGACTGCCTGGATAACAGCGTGGCCTCCCCCAGCACCGGGGACGACGACGACCTGGACCGGGACAAAAAACGCAACAAGAAGCGGGGGATCTTCCCCAAAGTAGCCACCAACATCATGCGGGCCTGGCTGTTCCAGCACCTGTCGGTGAGTGACGAGAGGGGGGCAGGGCAAGGCCAGGAGGGAAAGTGAGTGAGACAAAAGCTGTGGGGTTGGAGTGGAGTGTAATGGTTAGAGCCTGGGAGCCAGGACTCCTGGGTTCTCTCCCCAGCTCTGGGTGGGGAGTGGGGTCTAGTGGTTAGAGCAGGAGGGCTGGGAGCCAGGACTCCTGGGTTCTCTCCCCAGCTCCGGGAGGGGAGTGGGGTCTTGTGGTTAGAGCAGGAGGGCTGGGAGCCAGGACTCCTGGGTTCTATCACCAGCTCTGGGTGGGGAGCCCAGAGGGCCACTGGCATAAGAGAACCAGGCCTGCAGTGAGCATGCAAAGTGCCTCCCAGAGCGGGGAAAGGTGCCGCCTCCACTCACCAGAGCTGTCGGACCCCAAGTTACAGCTCAGAGAGCCGGCGAAAGGCCTGGCCCCCTGCGTCTGCCATTTCGCTGCTGTGCCACCGAGCAATTAGGGGAGCCGCAGCACCCGTCTCTCCCCGGTTAGTTAAACAAAGCTGAGTTAATGAGCGCTGACCTATTAGTCACTAATTGAAGGCACCATAAACCTATTAGGGACTGGGAAAGGGTAATCAATTCTAGCCAATTACCCTGAACCCACTGGCTGGCGCTGCCACGGCAGAGGGCTCTGCTAAGCGGAGGCCTTTCCCAGCCTGGCGGGATGGGGGGACCCCCCCCCCAGTGGGCCTTTCCCCCCATTTCTGAAACTAAAGACTCTTCAGGGGGAGCCTTTTGGTGGAGTGGGAAGTTGGCAGAAATTGTGCCATGCGTTAACGGGGCTGGTCAATGTTGAATTTTGGGAAGGGGGGCTGGGAACCAGGACTCCTGGGTTCTCTCCCGGCTCTGGGAGGGGAGTGGGGTCTAGTGATTAGAGCAGGGGAGCTGGGAGCCAGGACTCCTGGGTTCTCTCCCGGCTCTGGGAGGGGAGTGGGGTCTAGTGGTTAGAGCAGGGGAGCTGGGAGCCAGGACTCCTGGGTTCTCTCCTGGCTCTGGGAGGGGAGTGAGGTCTGGTGGTTAGAACAGGGTGGGGCTGGGAGCCAGGACTCCTGGGTTCTCTCCCGGCTCTGGGAGGGGAATGGGGTCTAGTGGTTAGAGCAGGGTGGGCTGGGAGCCAGGACTCCTGGGTTCTCTCCTGGCTCTGGGAGGGGAGGGAAGCTAGTGGTTAGAGCAGGGGGGCTGGGAGCCAGGACTCCTGGGTTCTCTCCCCAGCTCTGGGAGGGGAGTGGGGTCAGTGGTTAGAGCAGGGGGCTGGGAGCCAGGACTCCTGGGTTCTCTCCTGGCTCTGGGAGGGGAGGGAAGCTAGTGGTTAGAGCAGGGGGGCTGGGAGCCAGGACTCCTGGGTTCTCTCGCCGGCTCTGGGAGGGGAGTGGGGTCTGGTGGTTAGAGCAGGGGGGGCTGGGAGTCAGGACTCCTGGGTTCTCTCCTCAGCTCTAGGATCCTTCCTGCCCTTAGCCTCCCCCTTCCTCAGCTTCCCGCCAGATGGCCTGGTACAGAAACCTCGTCCTCCCATCCCGCGGGGCAGCAAAGGTCCTGCCGATCAAAGGCCAGGCAGCCTCGTGCTTTCCCTGCCAGGCCCCAATGATGGATGAGGCGGCATCGTTCTGTGGGTCACCCCGAGACCTCTGCCGAGCTCCCCTCTCTGCCCCTGACAGCGCGGTGACAGATGACAGGCGGCCTTCCCTGGCCGCCCAGGTCACCGCAAGCTGGGCAGTTGCTAGGAGGCAAATTCAGAGCTCCCAGGGGAGGTTTGATGCCTCCAAAAAATAGGTTAGACTCCCAGGCACCACAGACGAGGAGGGGCTGGGTCGGGTCCGTTCAGTGCCAGGATCTGGGCCAGTTGAGGTTCAGTTTGGGCTGGGAGGGTCCATTTGGGATCTGGGCCAGACCTGTTTTTTTCGGGGCCAGGATCTGGGCCGGGTTCCACTGGGGCCCAGGGTCTGGCCAGGTTAATTCGGTATCAGGATCTGGCCCGGGCAGGAATCATTCATTAGATGGTGACATTTACTCTTTGTAGTGGCTACATGCACCACGTTCCCCCCTTCAGTGTCTGGTCCACAGAGGGTAAGAGCCTTCTACTGCTACTGGCTGATGGAGTCGCCCCCTCAGCTCAAGGCCTGAGGTTCTGGCACTTGGGGAGCTATGACAGACTGAATGGGCTAATTCTGTTGGCAGTGCGGGCTACTGGATGAAGCAATGGACTGGGACTCGGGAGAGTAGGTTCTAGGCCTGGCTCTTCAGGCTCCTAGAATAAACCCAGGAGTCCTGAGGTTGCTGCTCTAACCACTAGACCCCACTCCCCTCCCAGAGCCGGGATAGAACCCAGGGGTCCTGGCTCCCAGCCCCCCCTGCTCTAACCACCAGCCCCCACTCCCCTCCCAGAGCCGGGATAGAACCCAGGAGTCCTGGCTCCCATCCCCCCTGCTCTAACCACTAGACCCCACTCCCTTCCCAGAGCCAGGATAGAACCCAGGAGTCCTGGCTCCCAGCCCCCCCCCCCCCCCCCCCCCGCTCTAACCACTAGACCCCACTCCCTTCCCAGAGCTGGGGACAGAACCCAGGAGTCCTGGCTCCCAGCCCCCTGCTCTCACCCACATCTCTAATCACTAGAGGGAAGTTTTTTACCCGTTCACTACAGATCCGAGGCCCCAGGGCTGGCAGCATCCGTGTCAGGGAATGCTGGGCATTTTGTGTAGGGAAATGAAAATAATTCGTGTTAATTCTGTTTTTCGGGTCTCGAAGCACTTGACAAATATTGGCCACCTTTTGTTATTAGGTAGGGAGCTCAGGACTCCTGGGTTCCATTTCCAACGGTGGGAAGTGGGTCTCGTGGTTAGAACTGGGGAGTGGGAGCCAGGACTCTGGGTTCTAGCCCCTGCTCAGGGAGCGGGGTTGGGGGAAGGCTAGAAGCCAGGACTCCCGGGTTCAATTCCCTGCCGTGGGAGGGGAGGGGAGCCAGGACTCCTGGGTTCTCTCCTTGTCTCTGGCACAAGCTTCACCTAATTATTGAACAAGCCACTTACCCCCTTTGTGCCTCAGTTTCCCCATCTTTGCAACGGGATGAAAGTGTCCCTGTCACTAGGCGGCTCACAGGGCCTGGTGCCCCCCGGCCCAGGGCTTTGAGATCCTCCTGTGGGCGGGGGCGCGCGTGGCCAGGGCCGCCCCCGGAGTCACACTGCTCTCTGCTCTGGCCCGCAGCACCCGTACCCCTCGGAGGAGCAGAAGAAACAGCTGGCGCAAGACACGGGACTCACCATCCTGCAGGTCAATAACTGGTAAGATCGGCCCGGAAGCTGCCATGGTGGGGGGGGGTGATCCCTCCCGTGCCCTCCCACCATCCCTCCACCCCCTTCAGCCTACCCCCACCAATGTTCCTCATGACCCATCCCACTCCCCTGCACGTCCCCTCCCCCTTTGCACCCCTCCTGATAAGCCCCCCATCCCGGCATCTCCCTCACCCCCCTTGCAACCCCGCCATCTCCCCCTCCCCCCTCGCAACCTCCCCCGGCCTCTCCCCCTCCCCCTTGCACCCCCCCCATCCCAGCATCACCCCTCCCCCCTCGCAACCTCCCCCAGCATCTCCCTCTCCCACCTCGCAACCCTCCCATCCCAGCATCTCCCCCTCCCACCTCGCAACCCCCCCCATCCCAGCATCTCCCCCTACCCCCTCACACCCCTATCCCACTGACCCTCCTCGCATCCCCCCATGCCCCTGGAATCTCCCACCTTGCAGCCCCCCCCCATGCCCCTTGTCTCCCCTGCCTACCTATGGGCCTCCTGCCTTCCCCCTCCCCCACATCCCTGCCTTCCCCCCATGATCAGAGCGACACCTCCCCGCAGAAGCAGACATGGAGCTGGGGGCCCCTTTCCCCTCGTGCAGACCCTGGGCCCTGTGAGGAACACTGGGGGGAAGGGGGAGGCAGGGGGTTCTGGGGAACACGGTGGGCTCGGGGTTAGAATGGGGAGTGGTCTTCTCTAGGACTCCTGGGTTCTCTCCCCAGCTCTGGGAGGGGACTGGGGTCTAGTGGTTAGAGCAGGGGGGGCTGGGAGCCAGGACTCCTGGGTTCTCTCCCTGGCTCTGGGAGGGGAGTGGGGTCTAGTGGTTAGAGCAGGGGGCTGGGAGCCAGGACTCCTGGGTTCTATTCCTGGCTGTGGGGTGGTGGTTGGAGGGGGGGGGTCTGGTCCCCCATCAGGCATTTTTGTCTCCCAGTGGGGGGCACATGCCCCCAAGGAGGCTGTTGTGGTCCCTTCCCCAGATAGACACACTGCAACCACCCAGGGAGACAAAACCCTGGGGGGTGGGGGGCCTGTGATCTCCATCCTCCCCTTGCCCCTGGGGTCCCTGGGTCTCTGGGCTGTGTCCTTCTCCCAGCAACTCCGGGACTCACCCTCTGTCTGTCTGTCCCGCCCGGCGCAGGTTTATTAACGCCCGGAGGCGCATCGTACAGCCGATGATCGACCAGTCCAACCGCACAGGTGAGGCCCAGCTGGCGGGGCTGGGTCTGGGGGGCGGGGAGCCCGTGAAACCCTCTGCCTCCCAGACCTGGACCTGGGGGCCCGGTTCCCGCAGAGCTCACCCCCTTCTGATGCCCTGCTCCCCCCGCCGCGTGAGACTAGCTCGCTGGGCCTCCGCTGGCTTCCCACCGGGCTGGGGCGTTGCTAGCGAAACGGGGCATGAACCAGCCCCCCTGCAGGGGAGATGGGGGCTGAATGGGCCACGGGGACCGAGCGCCCTGCTGCCCAACAGAGGAGGGGGTGGCATGGGGGGGGGTCAGCTTCTGGGGCCTCCCCACTGGGCTTGTGTCCTGCCCCTGGCGGGGCGCGGCTTGTGCGCCCCACTCTGCAGAGCCCACAATGCTCCCACCATTGAAAGTGCCCCCCTCCCACGGCTAATCTCACCGTGACCTTTCCTCCCTCTCTTCCGCGCAGGTCAGGGGCCGCCCTACAGCCCCGACGCGCAGCCCATGGGCGGGTACGTCATGGACGGGCAGCAGCACATGGCCATCCGCCCCCCAGGTAAGGCTGGAGCGGGGCAGGGCTGGACTAGCTGGTGGGGTTCCCCCCCACCCAACTCTCCGGCCTCCTTCGTCCAGTCCAATGTCATTCCTCCCTCCGCAACGGCCTGGCGACAGTCTTTCCCCCCCAGGGGGCGCCGGGGGTGGGACCGAAAAAACGGGACATAGACTTTCCTCCGAAAACGTCTACAGCCTTAAAAAACATATATTGCGTTCCCCCCTCTCCCCCCTCACCCCACACCGGTTCCTATTTTTCATTGCAAGGACGAATTCCTCTTCGATTCAGAGTGAACATTGGGGGGGGGGGGGGAAGGGTTTTAAATTCCCACAAATATTTTTTCGTTTCGATTGGAATCGAAGCTCAAATGGCTGGTTTGTCTCTGGGGGGAGGGGGGAAAAATCCCCCCCATTCCAGCAATTCCCTCCCACCCCCCTGAGTGTGTTTTGTGTCTGTCAGAAAAAGCCATGATTGAAGCCGTCCAGCCAGGCCCCGGGTCGACTCCATGTCCCTCCCTTAGCCTTTGGGGGGGAGGGAGGGCTGGCATTGTGCACGCCATTTATGCCCCCCCTTCCATGCCGCATCAAACCCAGGGGGAAGCCTTTAAACCGTGGTTTGTTCTAGCTCCCCCACCGGCTATGGGCTGGCGGCGGGAATGACGGGGGGAGGCTGTTGGGCCTGGGTGAGCCAGACCGGCTGGATGTAGGGGCTGGGGGGGGTCCCGTCTGGCTCTGGGATCTAGGGCTCCGGCGCTGTGGGCGGGGTCTCAGCTCTCCTCTCCCCCTCTCCCCCGCCAGGTCCGATGGGCAGCATGGGCATTGCCATGGGAATGGAGGGTCAGTGGCACTACATGTGAGCTCTCCTGCTGACACCGATGCTGGGGGATGTGAGTATGGAGCTGGGGGAGGGGAGCGTGGGGGGGGGTGATGTAGGTCTCTGCAGGGGATGGGTCTGCCCCTGGTTTTCTCATTTCACCCCTCGCATCCGCTGGGTCCTGGACTGGTCCCACCTGGGGTCAGCGCCGGGCGGGGGAGGAGGGACGGTGGTAGAATCGCCCAGCAGTCATGGCCGGGGAGGGGCGGGGGGGAGCATGAGCCAGGCTGGGTCCGGGGGGGCCCCATCCCTCCCCCAACCAACCTCCTGCCTTCATCCCCTTTGCCCATCTCCCCTCCTACTTCCCACTCCGACCTGCCCATCCCCCGACCTGCCTTCCCCACCCCATTCCTCCTCTTCGGACCTCCCCCCCTCACCAATATAGCACTAATCTCCCCCCCCCGCCCCCCGTTCCCCATCTCTTCCAGGTTTCCAGGATATGCCGGGCCCTGCCAGGCCATTATCCTACTGGGCCCACGGGCACAGAACTCACGCAGCAGCCAGGGTACAGGCACCCGCTCCCCATACCCCATACCTCACCCCTCTTCCCGCCAGCCCGTGCCATGGCCCCACCTCCCCACCCCCATGCTCCCGGGCAGCAGCACGCAACGCCCGCTCCGACGCCCCAGAGCAGGGCGGCCACGGACACAGAGACCCAAGCTGCCGTCCCCGTCCCTCCCTGCCCCCCCTCTCCCGCCATCACCCCAGGAACCACTCGCCCGAGCGGCCAGACTGGGCCGCGCTCGGAAGGACGCGAAGCCGGGCCGTCGAGCATCGCAGGCTCCGAGAGGCGGCCGACGGAGAAGCCAGACTCGGGCACTTAATAGAACGTGAAACTGACCCGTCCACTGTCTGCAAAGGAACTGCTCGGTCGCATTTAAGAGAAGGATTCGGGGCTCTTTTGTGTTACTTTGGGGCTGGTTTCTTATCTCCCTCCACGCACGCACGCACACCCCCCCACTCCCCCAACGGAAAGAAACAACAGCCTCTCGGTTCAGATTTTCACCCCTCTCCACCACTGTCCCTAAGCTCCGGAGTCTTTCGGGGCGACAGAATCCGTCGGGTTTTTTGGTTTGGTTGTTTTTTTAATTATGAATGAATTTATTATTATTGACGCGCAGAACGGGGAAGTAAATTAACTTGTACATTTTTTTTTCCTGGTTTGGGGTTGTTTTTCGGGGGCGGGGAGGAGGAAGGGTTTTGTTTGATCTGTTTTTTATGATATAAAAAACAAATCCCAAAAAAGCAGTTTTGTGTGTGTGTGTGAGCAGGTGTGTGTGTGTGTGTGTGTGTGTGTGTGTGTGTGTGTGTGTGTGTGTGTGTGTGTGTGTGTGCGCGCGCACAGATAATAACACCGCCTAGCGCTAGATCAGGGGAGGGATAGCTCAGTGGTTTGAGCATTGGCCTGCTAAACCCAGGGTTGTGAGTTCAATCCTTGAGGGGGCCACTTAGGGATCTGGGGCAAAATCAGTACTTGGTCCTGCTAGTGAAGGCAGGGGGCTGTACTCGATGACCTTTCAAGGTCCCTTCTAGTTCTAGGAGACAGGATATCAACATCCACTTAGTGTGCAGAGGCAGGCAGAAAAGCGAACACAATGTTGGGAATTGTTAGGAAGGGGTAGATAATACTCAGAGAATCTTAGAATCTCAGGGTTGGAAGAGACCTCAGGAGGTCATCTAGTCCAACCCCCTGTTCAAAGCAGGACCAACCCCAACTAAATCATCCCAGCCAGGGCTTTGTCAAACCTGACTGTAAAAACCTCCAAGGAAGGAGATTCCACCACCTCCCTAGGGAACCCATTCCAGTGCTTCACCACCCTCCTAGTGAAATAGTGTTTCCTAATATCCAACCTAGACCTCCCCCACTGCAACTTGAGACCATTGCTCCTTGTTCTGTCATCTGCCACCACTGAGAGCAGCCGAGCTCCATCCTCTTTGGAACCCCCCTTCAGGTAGTTGAAAGCAGCTATCAAATCCCCCCTCATTCTTCTCTTCCGCAGACTAAACAATCCCAGTTCCCTCAGCCTCTCCTCATAAGTCATGTGCCCCAGCCCCCTAATAATTTTGTTGCCCTCCGCTGGACTCTCTACAATTTTTCCACATCCTCCTTGTAGTGTGGGGCCCAAAACTGGACACAGTACTCCAGATGAGGCCTCACCAATGTTAAATAGCGGGGAATGATCACGTCCCTCGATCTGCTGGCAATGCCCCTACTTATACAACCCAAAATGCCGTTAGCCTTCTTGGCAACAAGGGCACACTGTTGACTCATATCCAGCTTCTTGTCCACTGTGACCCCTAGGTCCTAGAGAGTAAATATCATAATGCCTCTATATAAAGCCACGGTATGTCCACACCTGCGTGCAGCTCTGGTCGCCCCATCTCAAAAGGATATATTAGAATTGGGAAAAGTACAGAAAAGGGCAACGCAAATGATCAAGGTGATGGAACAGCTTCTGTACGAGGAGAGATGATAAAGACTGGGATTGTTCCGATTGAAGAAGAGGGGATACGACAGAGATCTATAAAATCATGACTGGTGGTGGAGAAAGTGAAGAGGGACATGTTATTTACTCTTTCATGTCACACACAGACCAGGGGTCACCCGATGAAATGAACAGGCAGCAGGTTTATAACAAACAAGTGGAAGTATTTCTTTACCCAACACAGTCACCTGTGGAACTCCTCACCAGGGGATGTTGTGAAGTCCATCAATGGCTGTTAGGGTGACCAGATAGCAAGGGTGAAAAATCGGGACGGGGGTGGGGGGGGAAATTGGCACCTATATAAAAAAAAGCCCCAAATATCGGGACGGTCCCTATAAAATCAGGACATCTGGTCACCCTAATGGCTGTTAGCCAAGATGCTCAGGGACGCAGCCCCATGCTCTAGGTGTCCCTAAACCTCCAGCTGCCAGACGCTGGGAGTGGACGACGGGATGGATCACTCGGTAACTGTCCCGTTCATTCCCTCTGAAGTACCTGGCACCGGCCACAGTCAGAGACAGGACACTGAACTGTATGGACCATTGATCTGACCCAGTCTGGCCGTCCGTATGGTCCCGCTTCTTCCAGCCACCTTCCAATGCCACAGAGCAGTGCCACGCTTCCCTCCCCCACCCCGAGATTAAACAGTCCCCTGCCTGCAGGAATTTCCCTGGCTCCAGTCCCCCAGGAGAAGTGAGCTGGGACCAAGCACTGGAGGCCAGTCGCTGCCCACCAGGCACCTTCCCCCGCAGCCGCTGCCCACCCTCCCTAATCAAGCAGCTGACACGGGATGAGGAATCGGCTCCTGCCAGCTCTACAGATTAATTTCCTCCTGCTTTCCTATGACGTTCTCCCTCCTGATAGTTCGTGCACTGACGGTACCAGCCCAGCGCTGCCCGGCTCCTGCATCTCCAGCCGTCACTGCAAAGGGCACCAGGCAGGATCCGATACCAGACCCTGGCCCAGTGCGTTTGGATACCGACCCCTAAAATCCTGCTCTACCCACCAGACCCCACTCCCCTCCCAGAGCTGGGGAGAGAACCCAGGAGTCCTGGCTCCCAGCCCCCTCCCCCCTGCTCTAACCCACCAGACCCCACTCCCCTCCCAGAGCCGGGGAGAGAACCCAGGAGTCCTGGCTCCCAGCCCCCCTGCTCTAACCACTAGACCCCACTCCCCTCCCAGAGCTGGGGAGAGAACCCAGGAGTCCTGGCTCCCAGCCCCCCCCCCCCCTGCTCTAACCCACCAGACCCCACTCCCCTCCCAGAGCCGGGGAGAGAACCCAGGAGTCCTGGCTCCCAGCCCTCCCTGCTCTACCCACCAGACCCCACTCCCCTCCCAGAGCCGGGGAGAGAACCCAGGAGTCCTGGCTCCCAGCCCTCCCTGCTCTAACCACTAGACCCCACTTCCCTCCCAGAGCTGGGAACGGAAACAGGTCTCTCGATTCCCACGAACACCCCTGCACCCACCCACGCACGTACATACACAGTCACACAAATACACCTCACCCCCAAGCGCACGTTTGCTCAGATGCGCCCAGTTCACTGCCGTGTCTGCCCGTCTCCCAGCCCCGTCTGTCAGTCCCATCCAACCGTCTGCCCTGGTGTTGCCATGCGTTCTGGGGTAGGGGGCGTCCCGGGGTTGGGGCAGGGCCTGGAGCATCGGGGCCCTGATCCTCATTCGGGCCCCACGGCAGCTCCGTCAGAGAAATAAAACCAACGGCTCGTTTATTAATGATTAATAATTATAACAACATCCGCAGCCCCCCAGACCCAGAATCACATCCAGCCACACCACCCCCTCTACCCACACACACACCACGCCCTGGCGGGAGCACAAACGCACAACTCTCTCAGTCACACACATCCAGTCAAGCACACTCACAGCCCCCCAGCCCAAGCAAACACACATCACACCTTGACACGCACAAGCACACACACAATCACACACCCCTCAACAAAACACACCCACACAATCACACCCCCTCAACGAAACACACACACACACAATCACACGTCAGCCAAACTCACACACATAATCGTGTATATATCAACCAAACACACAGAATCACATACCTTGACCAAACACACACACACACGCCCCCCTGAAGAAGTGGGTTTTTTACCCACGAAAGCTTATGCCCAAATAAATTTGCTGGTGTTTAAGGTGCCATCAGACTCCTCCTTGTTTTTGTGGATACAGACTAACACGGCTACCTCCTGATACTTCACACACACACACAGCAGGGCTCATCCCCTCCAGTAGGGAGCAGCATCTCTCTCTCTCTCTCTCTCACACACACACACACACACACACACACACACACACACACACACACACACACACACACTTTGAGTTAACAGGCCCAAGCCCCTCGCATCCCTCTCTCGTTCGCTGCCTGGGTAGATTTATACTAAGCGAGGAGGCGGCTGGCGGCTGGATTAATTTATCGGGCATACGCATCCCATTGTGGGGCCGTGATTCACGGCCGGCGGCTCGGCAATGGGGCCGGGGGGGGCGGGGGGAGGCCGATGATGGATGCCTGATGCCCAAGCAGAGGAATGAGGTGTCGGGGGACCCGGGCTGTGCAGAAGGGAAGGAGGAGCAGAGCACCGCAGAAACAACTACAATAATAAAGCCATTTATCATCGCCTGACGCTTGCCACTCAAGCGGGGGGCGGGGGGGGTTTTCTGGGGAGAGGCAGTGGGGGGGATGGGATGCCCCGGGGGGGGGGGGGAGTGTTTTCCAAGCAGCTGGTTTTTAAGCAACATTGCGGCTGTGTTGGATGAAGGCGGAGAGCAGGCAGGGGAAGGCCTGAGCCCAGCAACAGGGGGACCATGAAAGGAAGGCCGGGGATAGCCCCCACTCCCCTCCCAGAGCCGGGGAGAGAACCCAGCAGTCCTGGCTCCCAGCCCCCCTGCTCTAACCACTAGACCCCACACTCCTCCCAGAGCCAGGGAGAGAACCCAGCAGTCCTGGCTCGCAAAGGGCCGTGTGCCCAGGGAGGCCTGCTCCATAAATAAAGCATTGTCACAGCGTTTTCCTGGAAGACGCCTCTCTCCTCTCCCGGAGCGGCTGGGGACGTTGTTCTGTTTTTACAGCACTTGAGCCCTGGAGCGTTCTCGCCACACGAGGCTTGGCATGGAACGGGCTGGAGCCTTCGCCACACTCAGGCTTCCTTGCTGGGCTCTGGTTCCTCAAACAGCCCCACAGCAGGGCCTCCCTGCACAGCATGGGGCTGGGAAAGGGACCTGATCTCTGTCCTACCCTGGCAAAGGGGGCAGATGGAGCGGAAAAGCAGAGCGCACTGTGCTGGGGCTATTCTCTGCCCCCCAGGGCCCATAGGGGGCAGATCAGGGGTGTAGCCCGTGTGCACTGCACTGTAATTATTCCTTCCTGACTCCGAGCCCCCTGGGGTCTAGAAACATTTTTTTAAATAATAAATAATCATAAAAGGAAAGCTGAGATTCTCACAGATTCCCATGACTCCAGGAGCTGGGGCTTTTAAGAAAAGCCCCAAACCCCATAAGAGGTGCGCTCTGCTCCCAAGAGTTGGTAGTCCCTAGAAATACTCAGGCGAGGGTCATGTAGTCCCTGTCCAGTCCTGCTGGCGTTCTGCAAGGCAGGAGTTAGAGGGACGGGCCCGTCTCTCCCCCATCTCAGGACAAAAGCCTGAAACAGATGGGCCAGGCCTGGTCTCCCAGACCCCCGCTCTTCCTGGGGAGAGGCGCAGCTTAGCTCGGCCGAGGGGTTGGGCCGGCGCCTCTGGTTCAGTCAGAGGCTAATGAAGCTACATTAATCATCCAATTATACACCTGTCAGCATCAACACAAAGCCGGGAGTGGGGGAGGGGGCATCGGAGCCCACAGGGCTGGGGGCAGAACGAATCGGAGGGGCACAAAGGCAGACACAAAAGATCTGACCCCGACAAAGGGAGCTGGGGGGTGTATGGGGACGGGACGGCTGAAACCCGAGGAGGAAGGGAAGTTGGACAAAGCGGCTCTCACCCCACGGCTGGCGTTTAAACACGGGGGTGCCGGCCCAGCTGCCCCTCCGTCAGTTCGGCCGTTTTGGGAGCGGATGGATGAGGGCAAGGGGCTGAGAGCAGAGCGGAGGCGCTAACCACTAAGCCCCACTTCCCTCATGCAGCAAGCTACAGAAAACCCAGGAGTCCTGGCTCCCAGCCCCCCCGCTCTAACCACTACACCCCGCTCCCCTCCCAGAGCTGGGGAGAGAACCCAGGAGTCCTGATGCCCATAGTCAGTGCTTCGTGTGATTTTGGATCCCGACTGTGTTGAATTTCACCCCTCAAGGGTGCTGGGCGGAAACCGGCCTTAAAACAAACTCAGGGACTGCAATCCTCGCTATTGCTGGAATCCACACACCGCTACCCACGTGGAGAGATTGGGGAGGGGGGTGTGACAGTGAACAACAGAGCTGTTTCCAGTGCGTTTCTCAGCCCCTGACCTCAATGAGGAAACCCACAGAGCTCTTACACGGGGGTGAAGGGAAAAGGCCAGGTGCTGCCCAGACCCCGGCCGAGATCAGGGCCCCCCATTTTGCCAGGCGCTGCACAGACACAGAGAGAGAGACTGCCCCTCCCCCAAAGAGTTTCCAATGTAAACAAAGGTGGAAGGGGAAACCGAGGCACAGAGAAGAGACGTGCCCAGCCCAAGTTCCCCCAATAGGCCAGTGGCAATGCTGGGAACAGAATCCAGGAGTCCGGACTCCCAGGCCCTTGGTCTAGCCGCTAGGTAACGCTCCCCTCCCAGAGCTACTGGCTAACTCACGGCTTGCCCTATACCTCGGAGAGAGGCAGTTTCCTTGCCGCCTGTGGCCAGCCTGCCGATGGCTCCCCAGGGGGAGGGGGAAAGTTAACAGGACCAGTCGAGACTGGCAGTGTTTTCGTGGGCTCCCCCCACATCGCCAGTCACCCTGAAGAGCCTTGGCGGAGACGGAGCAGAGAAACGCAGCGTGGGACCCGAGGGGGGCCGGCTCAGCCTCCCGACAGGGCCCCTGTAAGGATCTTCGAATCGTCAGACAGCAGGAGGGGGTTTGCCAGCCCAGGGAGTCGCCCGCCGGGGGCCAATCCCGCCAAATCACAACAGAGGAGATTTGCGCTACACAGGGCTGCCCATCCCTGAGAGATGGAGGAGCATTTGCCCTTTCCCTCCCACGCCCCCAGCATGAAAGAGTCGGAGCCTCACTCCCAGGCAGGACGCCTGGGTTCTCTTCCCATCTCCGGGAGGGGATCCCCGCTGATAGCGGGGAGCTGCGTCCGCTCTGCCCGGATCAGATCCTGACAGAAGCGCTGAACGCGGAGGAGCATCCACGTTTTGGGACCCAGGTCGGATCGCCTGCCAAAGCTCCCCAGGGAGAACATTCCCAAAAAGCTTGGTGCCCTAGGAAGGAAGGGGAATGGTTATGCTCTTATGACAGGCACCACCAGGGGGCGTGGTTCCACACAGCTTTCTCAAGCTCATTCCCTCAATGTGCGAGCAAGTGCTCAGTTTCCGGGAGACATGTTGCATACTCATTTTTCTTATGCAAGCGTCCAGGTAGAGAACGGAGCAGGGGAGTTTGCTTTGAACTGTGATGTGAGTCACAGATGCCTAGATTTTAAGTCCAGAAGGAGGTCCAGCTAGGTGATCACTACAGAGGCCAGAGAACTTCCCTGAATGAATTCCTGTTTTAGCTACAACAGATCTTGATTTGCAAATAGGGTGACCAGACAGCAAGTGTGAAAAATCGGGATGGGGGTGGAGGGTAATAGGAGCTTATATAAGAAAAAGACCCAAAAATCAGGACTGTCCCTATAAAATCAGGACATCTGGTCACCCTATTTGAAAATTGCCAGTGGTAAGTTGCTCCAATGGTTAGTTACCCTCCCTGTTAACATGCTACCGTCTTATTACCACGAGCTGAAAGTCACAGCACAATTCTAAGAACCTAGTCCCCCACTGTATCCAAGTACTGCAATCCGAGTGCTCGGGCCCTAAGCTCACGGCGAGGAGGGAAGAGGGGACGGCAGAGCTAATTATCTCACAGCAGTGCCTTTCAGAGTCCGGAGTAACACTATGGTTAGAAGACACTGGACCATGTTCCGCCTCTTCTCTCTGACAGATCTTTGAAGAATTATACCTGTGGTTTCCTTGGCTTTTATTCCTCTGCCTCCAATCCCTCCAGTTTGCACTGAATACCATAGTGAATTGTGCTTCTACCAGCTGCAAACAGAACCTCTCCTCCCTGTGTGTCATAGTGCCTCTACTGCTCCCCAGATTCTGGAGATTCACCTTTAGTTCCCATGGCTCCCACTTCGAGAGCAACAAGCAATTCTGGGTGCCTCAGCCTTTTTTTTTGGGGGGGGGGGAGGGCGGCCAACTTGAAATGCCTTAAAGTGGCCTGAGGTTCAGAAAGTGCCCTCGGAAAGCCAGGCCCCTTTAAGGAAACTGAAATGGAGCTCCCCAAAAAATCACCAGCCACCTATGGCCACAGGTCTGTTAGGAGTGTTTGTATGGCAGAAGTGGCAGCTGAGATCAGGGCCCCACCTTGCCCCAGTGCGGCACTCACCCAGAGAGACGGCCGCGTAGACAGAATTTACAAAGGGATTTCCTGCGCGTCTCACAATCCCAGGCTTTCGGGGGGCCATTCCATGGGTTGGGATCACCCCCAACAGCCACGTATGGAACCCAGCTTCCCTGCGGCTCAGCCCAGCCCCCTTTTAAGCCCCCGGGTTTGAAAACGTTAGCAGCAGCTTTCTGAACTGGTCCCCAGAGACGCCGTGCTCCAAGCAGCACTGTGTGTTCTCTCCCGCACCCGCAGCTCGGAGCATCCCCGAGTAATCTGCTTAATGAGACTTTAATCAGAGGCTCTGGTACAATCATTTCCAACGGATTTTATAGACTCAGATTAGCAGGGTGGGGCTGGCGAAGGAATCTAAGAAGAGGTAAACAAATCAATGCAGGGATCTTACTGCATAAACCACAAAGGTGGCTCCATCCGTCCCAACCCACAGAAGTACAATTCTAATCTGACCCTAATCTCTCTAAATGAGGCGGGCATCAGAGAGGCAGTGTTGCCTACAGGATACAGCACTGGTCTATGACACAGGAGATGTGGGGTTCTATTCCTCACTCTGGCCTGCTTGGGTGCCATTGAGCAAACCCCTTTCTGTGTATGAGGTTTCCCATCTGTCAAATGGGGATAGGCCTTTCTTAACGTGCTTTGAGATCTATGGATGTTAAGTACCATTAGTAGGGCAGGTAAAAAAAAAAAGACACAGCGGAGAGGGAAATTAGCAATGGGCGGGTGTTGACGAAATTGATCTCTGGTTTTCCCCCAAAAAGAGTGTTGGGAATTCTGTCCAAATTTGGAATTTTTTTTTTAAATTCCAAAATCCCAAAATTTGAATTGAAATTTGTCAAATTCAGGATTTTTTAAAAATTCCCTAAATTCTGGACGGGGAGGGGGAATTAAACTCTGTCCAGATTTGGATTTTTTTTTTAAATTTCCCCAAAGTTCAGAAAAAAAAAATCAAAATTGGGAATTTGTTTCTCAAAATTCAGCCTATTTCAACCCGTTCTAACTGTCAGAAAACGGGGACAAGGGGGGAATTTCGCACAAATGTGTCTGAAAATTTCCCCCTTTTTCCTTTTAAATTTCAACCAGCTGTAGCCACTGTCCAAGTGAAATTTGATTCACTGCCCTCTGCTGGCTGGAATGAGAAGTCCTCTGCTGTGTCTCATATGCCCTATACCGCTACCTTCATTGGATCCTCCTTTCGCACAAAGCCTGCACTTCTGGACAGGATGATCTGGGTTCTATCCCCTGCGGTTGCCATGATGTGCACCATAGCAACAGCCGAGTCAAGGTGATTTGCTGCTACCTTCCTCGTTACCACATCCACACACAATATCCCGATTGCACAGAACCAGGAAGATACTGAGATCTGTCACCATCATGAGAGGATGTACAGGTACCAGCTGGAATCGGGGCCCAATTTTGGTGGGTGACACACAGACCCCGACTGAGATCAGGGCCCCGTTGTGCCGAGCGCTGCACAGACCCTGACCGAGATGGGGGCCACACGCACAGAGGGAGAGACAGTCCCTTTCCCAAAGAGCTCACAATCTAAAAGGGTGGGAGGGGAAACTGAGGCACAGAGTGGGGAAGTGAGTTACCTGACATCACCCAATAGAGCCAGGAACTGGACCCAGGTGTCCTGACACCCCCCCCCCCCAACCCGGCCAGTGATCTACCCAATGCACCAGACTGCTTGGCCTGGCTGTTTGTCGAGGTTTCCCATAATAATGGTACGGGCACGGGATAGATAAGACATCAGATGGTGCTCTCACCCGGCCACGCAGGCTCTGGTACAAGAGCGCTGAGGACACCTAGCCCTCTCTTGGGGTCCCCTCCTCTGGGATTCCTGTTCCCGAACCCCATCACAGCTCGGGACAGGGGCATGGTACTTATCTGTGGTTTGGTGGTGCCCTCTACTGGGACAACATCAGCATTACTTCGCCCCCCAAAGATCCAGACGAGGATGAGGGGGGCAGGGGGGCAGGCAGAAAACGGCTTTTGGCCCTGGACGAGGTGTTTGGACAGGGGTAGAGAAGCGCCGTCCAGCTGAGCGGAGCCGGGCCTGGCTTGGCCGACGGGGGGCGCTTGGATCGCATGGCGCTGGGAGCCCTGAAGGGAAGATTTGGGTTTAAACTGGGTGGGGGGCCAGGCATTCCCCAGTCCTCAGCACTGATTTCCCCCCTGCACCCATGTGCCCGTTCCCCTGGAGATGCCAATCCCCAGTGCAACACACCTTTGCCAATGCAACCTGATGCCATGTGGACACAAAGGTGGTTAACTGAAACCACTGGAAGAAGAACAGGAGTACTTGTGGCACCTTAGAGACTAACGAATTTATTTGAGCATAAGCTTTCGTGGGCTGCAGCCCACTTAGGTGGCTAAATCCCTTTGAGGATCTAGGCCTAAGTGCCAAGCGAAGGGTCCTCTGCCAAGCACACTTTGTGGGTGGCACAGGGCCAAGAAGCCAAGCCTCTCACATGGACATGACGATATGTTTTGGTTTAGCTTAAGTTGATCGTAGGAAGGGATTCCAGCTAACGCCAAGCACGCTGCTCTTAAACCAAATAAGGGGGCTCCCTAAACGGACACTCCCGGTTTAGGTAAACAAAGACACCGATGGTTTTGTCTGGACTCGGAAAAATTATTCCTAGCTGGGCAGAGAAATAATCAGTACCAGTAGAACTGCACCCACCCCTCACTCCTGGAGAGCGCTTCCCACCAGCACGGCCCCCTTTTCACAGATGGGGAAGGGACCACTTGAGGCCTACTGCTCTACCCACTAGGAGAGACTGCTTCGATAAATCCCACGAGAGGCTATGCAGGGATAAACGTGCTTGGTCAAGTAACCACCCTGCTGCCGGGGTTACACCAACGCGAAGCCGAAGACGGCGCATCTGAAAACCCCCCTCATCTCCTTGCCTTTCCTAACTTCCCCTGCACTCCACTCACTCCGCAATGGAATTGAGCTCTGCCGATAGACAGGGTAAAGACGCGATGAATCCGAGGTGCTGAGGGCTCCCAAACTTGCATTTTACCTTCGCACTCGCCTCCCAGCTCCTTCCCGCTACAAGTTAAGAAATAATTTATTCGATTTTTGCTCCTCCCCATGAAGTTCTTTCTAGAAAGCTATTTTTAGCCGCAATTAACCTTTCGCCTCCCATTTCTAGGTTAGCTGGGCAAATGCTGGAGGCCGGAGCCAATTTGTTTAATTAAAGAGAATTAAGGGAAGAAGTGTCCCCAATTGAAGCAGGAAAAATCATCTGTTTTTAAGGTAGTTTTTTTTGCCACGGGTGTCACATGGAATTAGCAGAGAATGAAGGATGCTGGGTTGGAAGAAAGGGGGCTTGTAATCCTGATGAAAACAGAAGAATCTGGGCTAATTGGTGACTGGTGGGGTGGGTTTTTTCTCTTCTAATAGAGGCTTTGTGTCAGACTTTCCAGTAAGAGGCCAGAGGTGAAACGTCTCATCTGTTTTTCCAGCACTCTGATCCCTAAAATAATCCATATAACATGTACATAGTGTTTTCAGCCCCCAAATTCTCCACCCAGATAGCGTCACCTGATGCCGAGATGCGGCTGACTCTGGAATGTGGTACAACAGCTATTTATACAAGGTCCCTCACACAGCATTGAGATGCAGTTACCTCTGCAGTGGGATGTGGCAGCTGTTTATACAGGGATCCTTCACCCAGCACTGAATTGCAGCTGTCTCTGGGGTGGAACAGGGCAGCTGTTTATACAGGGATCCTTCACCCAGCACTGAATTGCAGCTGTCTCTGGGGTGGAACAGGGCAGCTGTTTATACAGGGATCAAATACAGCCACCTCTGGGGTATCTCCTCACTTGAGAGCCTGCCAGCGTTAATTAAGGGCTTGTCCACATGGGGAAATTTACCAGCCGAATTACAGCAGTAAAATAGCGCTATCAGTATGACTCGGCTGGGGCATTTCTGAGGCAATGCATCAAGACGGACTGGATGGAGTAGAAGGACTTGCAGAGCCAACCCCACTTAGATGGGACTAAGCCAGGAGAAGAAGAGACGTGAGAAGCTAAACTGGGAAAAGGCACTCAGCCTGGAATAAGAGTTAGACCAGTCTATAATTACAGTGGTATAATTATACCGGTAAGTTTCCTCGTGTCGACAAGCCCCAAGTCGTTAGAGTAGGGCCCGAGCCATAAAGCCCCTACATTTCAGGGGGGTTGGGATCTAGGGTTTTTGCCCAGGACCATCTTTACCCAATAGTGGACTCGGAAGGGGGGGGGGGCACTTTAAAGATGGGAAACTGAGGGACAGAGCAGGAAAGTCACCAGCCAGAAATCAACACGGTGAGTCTGGTGCCAAAGCGAGGAATAAAACTCCGGAGTCCCGATTCCCAATCCCTCCATTCTCCCCACTAGAGCCCACTCCCCTTTCAGAGCTGGGGAGAGAACCCAGAAGTCCCAGCTCCCAGACCCACCCTGCTCTAACCGCTAGACCCCGCTCCCCTTCCTTAGGCACGAGAGCATGAAGGGATCTTAGTGTAACAAGCCGGAAATGCCTTACCTGGCTAAACCAGGCCAATTCTTCAACATCCTTCAAAGGAGCCCACAAAAGGACACAGTTCTGTCCCGCTTTCCCTGGCGGGGCTAATTACCCCTAACGAGGGCCATTAGCGCTAATCACCTATTTATAGCACATGTTGGAGCATTTCTGGTGGCAATTGGGCCCACATGGCTCTGACTTCAGCAGCCGAAAAATCAGGCCCATGATGCAAAGTGCTACTGTCCCCCCCGCCTAGGGGAACCCCCTTCTCTGTTGTAACTTGCCCTGTAGTGGGGATGTGAAACATACAAGCCATCCAACCCCGTATCCGGCCCCTGGAGTGACCGGGTCCAGATCGTACTTGTAACACAGAGTTTCTCTGTTCTCTGGCACCCAGTCCAGCCATTCACCCCAGTGCTCCGTGGCTGTAAAACATTACGCAGGGAGCATTCTCCACTCGTTTGATGTAGGGTGACACAGAGCCAGTAGGTAAATCGTGTCTAGCCCTGGGATTTGCCCTAGTTCAGAGAACCCAGGCGCCCTGCTTCCCATCTGCTCTGCTCTAACCACTACCCATCCCTCTAGCCCCTAAGCAACGCTTAACCCTTCCCTCCTGGCCTCATCCCAGCTTGGCTCATTCCGTTTCTGCCTCCCTGAATTCCCTCCTGGCAGTTGGAGACGCGACTCTTCCCCGCTTGCTGTCCCGCGGGGTTTGCGGCACGGCTGTTGTAAACAGCTGTCATGTCCTGCCCCAGAGGCAGCTGCATCATCGTGACTGTTTCAGTGGTGGGTCCTGACGGTGACACACTTTGGGAGGGGAGACACTGGAGGGGTGGTCGAGAGCTTACAGTCCGTCTGCGGGGCTCTGTTTGTCCTCTGGCCTTTGTTTCTTCCGGTGGGAATTCAGACCTGGCTGGCTTCTTAGTCTCTACAGCTGAAAAGCCGGCGTGGAAATAGAAGCTACCGGCCGCCGGGCTGAAAGCAGCTACCTTTATCTCTCCGCGAGGACGATAAATGGCAGCTCCTGTTCAAAAGGAGGCCGGGACTGACAGCGCCGGCTGAATGCAGAGCCGCGTCTCTGGGGTCAGGGCTGGAAAGCACCGGCGACGCTAGGCTGCTGCCGCGGGGAGATAATCCTGGCAGCGTGGCGAGGAGGCTGCGATGCGCGTTTATCAGCAGGACGTTGCAACGGGAGCTGCCTCTTATCCTTGCTGTGAAAGCAGCACGGCAAAGATCCAGACAGCTGTTTCCTCCCCAGCGGAGGGCAGGGGATGAGGTGCAGGCAGGTGGCCGAGCAGGTCGCGGGCTCGCCTGGGATTCAGGAAAGCGGGTGTCTATTCCTGGCTTGGCCCGTTGGATGACCTTGGGCAGGTTGCAGCCTCTTT
This sequence comes from Malaclemys terrapin pileata, assembly GCF_027887155.1. NCBI lineage: Eukaryota > Metazoa > Chordata > Testudines > Emydidae > Malaclemys > Malaclemys terrapin. The sequence continues at coordinate 16,849,718 of NC_071524.1, read as the reverse complement.
CTGTGCCTCAGTTTCCCCATCTGTAAAATGGGTGGAATGATCTGGCTCTACTGAGGAAAAGTGCTATGTGAGAGGTAGGTATTAATAAACCCCAGATGGGCTGAATTTACACTCCTTGAAGCCAAGGAGATGGGAGGGGGGGGAAGTGGTTTTAAGCCACCTTTCCGCTCCCCCCAAGCTGGCCCTGTACCAGCCCAGGGTGTAATTTACAGCAGCCTCAGGGCTGCTCTTAGTTATGCCAGTTGCGGATCACATCCCAGACAGGGCCCCATCCCAGCATGCTCCTCTTGGAAGGGGGAAGGGTGGCATAGAGCCAGTTTGTTGCCCCCCTACCCTAGGACTCTCCCTGTGTCAGGGTAGGATCCTGGGCAGCACAAAGCCCCCCACCCCCAAGTTGTGAGCTCAGTGAGTTGGTGGCAGGACATGGGATGGACCCAGGAGTCCTGGCTCCCAGTATCCTACTGAGAAAGAAACCAAGGCCTGGGTGGAAAAATGTCAGCTTGGCTGGTGAATTTACCCACCCAGCATTGCTCCTCGGGGACCCGGCCAGCCTCTCGGCCAGCTCCACGGCAGGTGAGGAACAGGTCCAATGAGCCGCACCGCTTGACGCCAGCTGGGGATCTCGCCCATTAACCCCAACGGAGAGATGCTGAGTTACATTAGCTGGAGATCCGTCCCTTAGACCATCAGGGAGCATGGAAATCAGAACCCAGGGCAGAGCATTTCCCCTGGAGTGGTTGGCGCCAGTTCTGGGGGAAGCAAGAGATTCAACTCCCCAACTCGGGATCACCTCTTAGACAACGAGAGAGTTTACTGAACAACCGAAATAAGACGAGAGTCCCATGGAGCCTGGTGCAGGGACCAGCTAAGCAAACGCTCCTGCACACACACGCAGAAACAACCGTGCCTTGCTGCTGAAGGCTGGGAAATACAAAAGGAACCGGAAGGAGACAGGAAGATTTTCATTCGTTCAGCAAAGCGAGAGATTTCGACATGGGAATTCCTGTATCCAAAGGTCCCGCTCACCGCGCGGGAGCTCCGGGTCCTGCTCAGACGGGCGCGGCGGACCTGCCGCTCGCTGCCCTTACAATCATGCCTGGAGCTTGGGTACCATCACGGCTAAGGCCGGGGGCAGCGAAATGGGCGGTCAAATGGCGCTCCTGTTCCAGTTGAACTGGGAAAGGCCAGCTGCTGATGGAATACCGGCCGCCGTTCTCCACCGGTCTGAGCCTAGCTGCGGCGTTTAGACCAACGCCCCGTGGGTTCAGGTCTTTATAGTTCTGATTGGCTATCGTTGGCTCAAGGGCTACTGTGAAAAGCCCTGATCCCCTCTGCTTTAGCCAGGAAAAGCGGCAGAGCGATGCCAGATCTGAGCAATAGCACACCCACCACGGCTTGGGTCTAGCGAGCCTGGAATGGTCAGACAAGTCGTGACAAAGGTCCCGGCCAGACGCAGAGAGCAGGGGAGGAAGGCTTAGGGGCTCTCGGGCTGCTGGGGACCGCGGAGAGGAAAGGCACGTTTGGATACAGGCGGGGACTCGCGATAGGGAAGATGGGACGCTGGGGGGCCAGTTCTTCCGTGCTGCTCCGGGGCAGGTGGCCGTTGTCACTGATGCAGGTCTACTAGGGGGGCGTGTGGTGGGAGCTCCCCTGGCTTTGGCTGGAGTAAGAGGTGAAGGTGATGCTGGACTCTGGAAGAACAGAGCAAGGCAGAGTTGGAACAGCTGGTGGGCAGGGAGGGGAAGGCAGTGACATCTGTGTCAATGACAGTGACATGCAGCAGGGCTGTCACATCCCAGCATACCAGGGGCCCAGCATAGGCATCCATCTGCACTGCTCAGCTAACCCCCGGGGGTCAGCCAGAGCCCCTCCCATCCACACAAACAACCTCGCACCCGCACTTGGAAATGGGTTAGAATCTAGGCTAGCTGGCCCAGCTGGGGGTGGGTTAGAAATCGGGCTAGCTGGCCCAGCTGGGGGTGGGTTAGAAATCGGACTAGCTGGCCCAGCTGGGGGGTGGGTTAGAAATCGGACTAGCTGGCCCAGCTGGGGGGTGGGTTAGAAATCGGACTAGCTGGCCCAGCTGGGGGGTGGGTTAGAAATCGGACTAGCTGGCCCAGCTGGGGGGTGGGTTAGAAATCGGACTAGCTGGCCCAGCTGGGGGTGGGTTAGAAATCGGACTAGCTGGCCCAGCTGGGGGGTGGGTTAGAAATCGGACTAGCTGGCCCAGCTGGGGGGTGGGTTAGAAATCGGACTAGCTGGCCCAGCTGGGGGTGGGTTAGAAATCGGACTAGCTGGCCCAGCTGGGGGGTGGGTTAGAAATCGGACTAGCTGGCCCAGCTGGGGGGTGGGTTAGAAATCGGACTAGCTGGCCCAGCTGGGGGGTGGGTTAGAAATCGGACTAGCTGGCCCAGCTGGGGGGTGGGTTAGAAATCGGACTAGCTGGCCCAGCTGGGGGGTGGGTTAGAAATCGGACTAGCTGGCCCAGCTGAGGGTGGGTTAGAAATCGGACTAGCTGGCCCAGCTGGGGGTGGGTTATGACCGGGGCTAGCTGACTCCTTATGGTGGGTTAGAACCGGGCTGTGGCTGGCTGGGGGTGTTGTAAACCCCATGGGATTGTCATGATGTCCCCATTCAACAGTCTAACAATGGCCAGGGGGGAGCTAGGTCGGCTGAGTTCTCCTAAGATGGTAACTGTGTGGGAGCAATAGCTCACCTGTCCGAATAGCTAGGGCCTCTTCAAATCTTTGGATCAGTCGGGTGAAGCCGGCCCAGATCATGGGCCCCAGGACTTGGTGGAGGATGTACAAGACGACAATGCTGGTGAGAACGGCCATGGACATCTGCCGGGGGAAAAGCGGGGGGAGACGTCCCGTTACCCCTGTCTGTGGCTATGGAGAACTACGGTTCCTTTGAGAAAAAGGCAGGGCCAGTCTCAACTGCAGGTGTGGGGTGCCTGGGGAGACTCGTCCGGCTGGCACCGGGACAGCTCTGGGTGTACAGAATTGGGAGGAGGTGGAGTCTGGTTTAGCAGGTAGAGGCAGGACTCCTGGGTTCTATCCCAGCTCTGGGAGGAGAGTACTGTCTAGTGGTTAGAGCAGCAGGGCACATGGGCTGGGGGGCTGGGCGTCGGGACTCTTGGGTTCTATCCCAGCTCTGGGAAAGGAGTGGGGCCTAGTGGGTAGAGTGGGGGTGCTGGGTGTCAGGACTCCTGGGTTCTGTTCCCAGTGTGGCCCGGCCATCAGGTTTCTCCCACCTTGTGCTTCGGCCGCCATTCCAGGCTGCCCCTCTGCGGTGACTAGCGCGTACAGGCTGTCACAGCTCCTAGCCATCGCCAAGTAAAGCTATGGGCCACCTCCCCGGTTGTGCCCCTTTGCGCTCCCCGACACTGGGGCCAGCGTGGTCCCCACCTGTCGGCTGGCCTCCCGACACCAGTCCCTGGAGAGGGCATGACAATCCTGCTGGCTGGAGTGAGCAGGATCAGGTCCCTGGATCACCTTCCGGTCCCGTCCCCCCGTACCTTCACGAAGATGATTGCCCGGGAGGGGCTGAGCCGCAGGCCGTGAATGTGGATCACAAACTCCAGGTCGTAGTCGCAGTAGGTGCTTTTGTCCACGGCCCTGCAGGGACGGACCTGGGGGCTCAGGGCACAGGCCGCCCCGTCGCCGGGGCAGCCGTCGCTGTCATTCAAGCCCTGCAGCCGTCTCGGGTGAGCGCGGCCACCCCCGGGACATCCCAAGGCCGGCCTCCACCCGCCGCGTCCCATTCCACGCAGGACGGTGAGGGTAGGTATCCCAGCGTCCCTTGCGCTGCCTCTGCAGCGGTGGCTTGCAAATGGGTTTGCAAGAGCTCTTAACAAGCCAAGGATGGCCAGGACATGGAGAGAGAGATTCCTGGTGGGGGCGCAGGGCCAGGCTCTGGATACGGTGCTGGGGGAGATCGGCAGGGGGACATTTAACATTAGACTAGGGGTCCTGACTCTTGGTTACTCCATTCCTGGACTTGGGGCAGGGGGCAAAGGTGGGTTTCTGCCCCTGTTGTGCTCTCTGTATTACGGGGCTGTGCAGGGGCCTGCCCTACAGTTTAAGTTAGAGCAGCCTCGAGGTTGCTCTAGTTTATCCTCCATGTCCCAAGACCCTGAGGAGCTGAGAACGGCTGCAGCCGAGGGTGTTCTGGCCATGCCCATCCCTAACATACCCACTGGGACGGGCTGAGGGCAAAGCCAGCAGAGGAAGCCCTTTGCGCAAGCGTGATCTCCAGGGGCCACTTCTACTCACTCCAAGGGCCCGTATCGTTGCCAGAGCAGCTCACGACATCCCCTAGGAAGCGTGAGTTGGGGCAGCCCTGAGGCTGGTCCAGGAGGTGGAGCCTGGGAGGGACAGTGTGGCCTAGTGGATCAAGCTCTGGACTAGGACTCAGGAAAGCTGGGTGACTTTGGGCGAGTCGCTATGGGATCTGCAGAAGAGCCAGGGGCTATTGTCGACAGACGCCAGGGTCGGCAACCCAGCGTACACCGCCGCCGAATGCCCTTGGCTTTAAAGGGCCACGTAAGGCTCACCTGTTAGACACCTCCACCAAAAAGAAGTAATCCGGAGCTGTCAGGTCTAAGGGAACCACATCGTAACAGGGGGAGTTCTGCTCACAGACCCACCTGCAGGAGGGGAAAGACGCCATGAGCGTGGGCCCTGGGTGGCCCGCCTGCCGGGAAGCCTTCAGTGCTGGTGATGACCACTCTTGTCCCCTAGGAATCCAGCACCTCCCGAAGCACAGTGCAAAGCATTTCAGCTGTTCCAGGCAGGGGCTGTCTCTGTGGTTACAGGTCGGCACAGTGCCCAGCACAACGGCGCACTAGCCTCCAGGTGCTACCGTGATACAAATGAATCGTAACAGCGCCCCTTCGGCCAGAGCAGGTAACCAATATTTGGGGCTTCGCAGGGCTTTTTCGGTTAGGATGAGCTATCAGTGATACGAATCAGGTCTATTCTTGGTTTATTGGCAAAAGACCCCCACAAAGTCCCATCTCAAACAGCCGCAGGCAGATTCTTGTTCTGAAATTCCCAAATCTGCCCCTCCAGTGGGCTCTGTGCCCAAGAAACCCTGTCTCTCTGCTCCCTCCCAGGGTCACACTCACAGCTGCTTCCCCAGGCTCGCTGTCCTAGCCCTGGGCTGGCAACCAGGCAAACTTGCCTTCCCGCACAGCTGAGCTCTGCCTTGGGCACTCCCTCTTTCTTTGTAGCTATCTCTTCTGCATAAAGGGGCTTCATTGCTCCTGCCACTGAGCCTGCAGGAGAGTGCTTTGCACGGACGCTGGCTTTAATGCGGTCTGTGATCAAAGCTCTACCCGATGGCACCTTTCAGATGAACAATGATAATGTACAGGGAATAAACCGCCCTGGGAGTGGATGAAAAGAGAACAAGCCAGGTCCTGGTGGAGAATGGCAGGGAAGGGGCTGGAAAGCGGCGTACCCACTCCGATATTTCCTTACTTGATCCCACAGTCGGTTCCGGAGAAGATATTGAAGCCTTCGGGATCGGTAAGGGCAGGTTTTGTGCGATTAGCCCTCATCCAGATCAGACTCTGCGGTGTGCTGGGGAGAGAAAGTGTCCAGAGTCACAGATCCGCGCGGTTACAGACCTCCATTGGGGGTAGCTGTGTCCTACCTGCCGTTTGCCGTGTTATAGTCGAGGATTTCGCTCGGGCTATAGATGCGGATCCGGCTCTCCGAGTACGGCCCTCCGCCAATGATCCTCAGCGTGTAGCTGCAGCGGAACAAAGAACACGCTGCCGTGAAAACCAGCCCAACGGCCTCACTAAGGGGGCAAGTCCTCCTAGCCACGCGGCTCAGACAGCTGGGGGGAGCCCTCCTCACCCCGCTCACCCCAAAGGGCAAGACCAGTAGCTTCAGTGTAACGCAGGAGTCGGCAACCTCTGGCATGCGGCTCGCCAGGGTAAGCCCCCTGCCGGGCCGGGCCAGTTTGTTTACCTGCCGCGTCCGCAGGTTCGGCCGATCGCGGCTCCCACTGTCCGCAGTTTGCCGCTCCAGGCCAATGGGGGCTGCGGGAAGCGGCGTGGGCCGAGGGATGTGCTGGCTGCCGCTTCCCACCGCCCCCATTGGCCTGGAGCGGCAAACCGTGGCCAGTGGGAGCCGCGATCGGCCAAACCTGCAGACGCGGCAGGTAAACAAACCGGCCCGGCCCACCAGGGGGCTTACCCTGGCGAGCCGCGTGCCAGAGGTTGCCGACCCCTGGTGTAACGCCTACTGGGTCCTTGTCGCCCTCTAGTGGCTCAGCATCTTTTACTGGCCCAACTTCTGCTGTTGACAGAGGAGAGTTTTGGCTCTTACTCTGAGCTCCTGAAGGGGCCTGAAGCAGAGCTCCGTGCAAGCCCGAAAGCTCGTCTCTTCCACTAGCAATAAAAGACACGACCTCACCCACCCGATCTCCCAGCCCTGGGTGAGTTTTGCTAAAGCCAAGGGGGTGGCTTTGCCCAACCCTCACCTGCCCAGGAAAGGTCCCGAGTCCCCCGTCACCATGTCTTGGATCAAGAAGAAGGGATACAATACTGCGGGAAAGAGAAGAATGTCAAAGTTCATCATTTTAACTGTGCACCTCGCCCCAAAGACAGCATGACACCCCCAGGGGTTGCTGCTGCAGTCAGAAACCAGTATTGAACGGGCGAGGCCATCCTGTCCGGCCCATCTGGCTAAGTGGAAGGGGATCCCGGTGACATCCTGGCTGGAGAAAAGGGGGGAGTTCTGGCTAGATCCCAGCTCGATGGGAATGGAAGAGGGGAACCCAGCTAGGTGGGAAGTGGGGGAGAAGAGAACCACTGGGCTAAGGGGAAGCTGCGGTGGCTTTGCTCCATGGAGGGCTCTGAGAACATAGAGATCAGCAGGCTGCATCCGAGTCCAGCCCCACGACTCTAAGACACTGGAATAGCCAAACCGAGGCCGATTTCTGGGCAGCTCAGGCCATCCACAGTCGGGCCTTGGATCACAACCAAGAATCAAGGCTCAGATCAGAATCAAGCCAGGATCTAGCCGGGATCCCCTCCCGCCCCCCATCTACTCCCGAATCTCCCGGACTCCAGCAGTGACAGCCAGCAGCCGCCGCCGCTGCAAAAGGGTCAAGCTAGTGTCCATGCCAGACAAGCTAAGTGGGGTTTTACCAGCAGGGTCCTGTTCAATCGGTCTCTGGGCCTCAGCCAGGATCTGGTCCCCTGTGTGGACACCTTCATCTGCCTCTCCTTACCATCGTTAAAGAAGAAACAGGGCATCTCTGGGTTCTTGTGGATGCAGTCAAAGTACCGCTTGTTCTGTTTGGTGGTGTACTTCAGGGTCTTGGTGATGTCAAAGGCCAGCCTCTTGCCCGGGGGGCAGCCAATAAAGATTGGCACCATGGCATAGCCCTGCAGAGGAGGGGAGGGGGCGAGAAAAAGACACACTCGTTCACTCTGGAGTTTGTAAGGTGCCCCAGGGATGGTCGTGGGGGGTCTAATGCATACAGCCAAACGCTGGAATTCCAATCTGTGGAATGCAACCAATGCTCCTGTCGGCTTATTAAGGTACCGCTCCCCCGATACTGACCCATTCCCAGTGGCTACTGCCTGCTCCAGTGGGGCAGAGTTAAGGGAACCTTGGTGGGGGGCGGTAGTTAGCTCTCTCCACATTTGGAAAGAGCGTGAGATAGATAGCTAGATAGAAGGGGTGTATGGTGATAGATAGATAGAAGGGGTGTATGGTGATAGATAGCTAGATAGATGGGGTGTATGGAGATAGATAGATAGACAGATAGATAGATAGAGGGGGTGTATGGGGATAGATAGAGGGGGTGTATGGGGATAGATAGAGGGGGTGGATGGGGATAGATAGATAGATAGAGGGGGTGGATGGGATAGATAGATATATAGATTAGATAGATGGAGGGGGTGTACGGGGATAGGTTAGACAGAGGGGGTGGATGGGGATAGATAGATAGATGGAGGGGGTGTACGGGGATATATTAGATAGAGGGGGTGTATGGGGATAGATAGATTAGATGATATTATTGCTCCATTATCCCAAACAAAATGTTAATAAAGTCTCATTAATTTGCCTTTCCCAGGGGTTCAGACCCAATAGTTACCTGGAGTTTTGGGCCGGACGCTGTGTAGTGGTAACAATTTGTTGCCGCATTTATAACCTGGAATGTTTAAATCGAAAATGAAGGTCTGTTAGGACCAAACAAAGGAAAAGTCCATTGTCCTGTCACTGACAAGAGGAGTCAAAGGTCACTGGGCCGTCCCGCTGGATCAGCCCACTGGCCCATGGAGTCCGGGATCCTGCCTCTTGCTGTGTTTGCTCACATCACTGCCCCGTCTCGCCTGATATCCCGGCTGCTGCCCTGGCAGATCAGACCACGGAGCCGGCCCACTCCCAGCTATGTCCAATACTACCTGTTCTCCGAAGCAAACACATGGTGGGAACCTTCAGGATCCTTGTTCTGACCTACGCTGGGGCTGAAGCTGTGCAGGTGCAGAGACCCGACAGCCCCCGTACTCCTGAACTGAGCCGATCTCAATGCAGGAAAGAATCTGAGGCTTTCACTGGACTGTAATCGGCCTGTGGAACTCCTTGCCACAGGATGTCATTGAGGAGAAGAACTAAGCCAGACTGGCCGTACATATGGATAACAAGGTCACCCAGCGTTATCATCGCTAATGCTAACCGAGATCTGGAAGAAGGGCTATTAAACCTTTTAATCCAATTGCCAGTGACGAGGGGTCAGCGTGAGACCTAATGTGGGGGACAGATTATCCTGTGCCTGCTACTGCTGGTTTCTTACACCTTCCTCTGCTCTGGCTGCTGCCAGACACAGGCTGTGACGAAGCGGGACCCTTCTGTAATAGTGTTCTCATCGATGTGCATGGCAAGGACTTACCTGACAGAGCTGGAGACATGGAGGTGTTTGTGTCACATGACTGTCTGGGGTGGGACCCGGGGGTCGTTAAAGGACGGGCTGAACCCTTCCCAGATCAATAGAGAAGAGACAACGGGAACCCCAACGACTGAACACCTAGGAACCGGGATGCCAGGCAGGTGGAACATGTGAACTCAGCAGGGATCTGCAGGAAGACAATGGCTCAGGAGGGGACAGGAGGCTGGAATAGGAGAGGCGGGTGAGGGGCTCACCTGGGACTGACAGACAAAGGGACAGAGACTAAGAGGATGGCTCAGGGGAGTTGTGGCTTGGTCAGGATGGACTATATCTCAATCTTTGCTTCTCTGTAACCCAAGGTTCTGGGTTCCAGGTGGCTAATGAACCCAGGCCGCCTGGCATCACTGTGAGCACCTGCCGAGGTGCACAGGTCCCTGCAGAGCGTACGAGTCTCTGACCAGGAGTCAGTCTCAGTTGGACTTGCCAGCAGAGCTCCGGGATGAGGCAGGAGGGCTGGAGCCCAGACACCATGTGGCCTCCACTGAAGGCAGAATGGGACCCTCTGGGCATCTGGCCCACTGACGGGAGTCCTCTAAGGGACTGTTTAAAAGCTGGGGCTTAGCACAGAGCCTGGCTCCTAGAAGGCAGCATGGCCTAGTGGACAGAGCACTGGGCTGGCACCAGGAGCGCCGGAACCTCGGTAGACGTTTGTAAATAAACAGGATTGTACCATCGTCAATTTCTCCTTCTGCTGGAAAGAAGCCGCAAGCCCCTGGATTTTGGCTAACTGCTCAGGGCAGAAGGGACACCAATATCATTTCTCCGTGTCTAAGTATCGAGGGCTAGGTTCTTACGTCACTTACACCATGGAAGTCAGTGGATTTACTCTGCATCGGCAGAGCACTAACGGAGCCCTGTGGCCATTACAGCAGTGGGGGTTCTGAGAGCGGCTTAAATCAGGAGCAATTCCAGTGACATCAGGCTCAATCTGGTATCAGTTCAGAATCACACCTCTTCGTGTGGCGAGCCAGTGTAAACCTATGTTATATAGCCAGATCTCACAGATGATCTGAGGGCGAATTGCTTCTATACCGGGGCTGTCTCGAGGCTGGGCTCTGTCTCTTCCTCCGATGTTGGATAGAACCAGAACCTTCAGGGAGGGACTTGTCTCAGCGTGAGACCTGTCTCCAGCCAAGGTGGTGAGGCAATCTCAGTCACTCGGCCTAATTTAACGAGCTCGTTAGGGAGGGACTTTGAATGGCCTCCTCTTATAGATTTGTCAGAAGCTTCTCCTTCCAGGCACAGGGAGTTGTCAGCATGTTTGCTTTGAATCAGAGGGCCCGATCCTTGGGCTGGGCCATGCGGTGCGCAGTGGAGGGTGTGAAGAACAGGCAGGGAAGTCTTTCCGCTCTCCCCAATCCTACCAGGGGCTGGCGCTCTGACGCAGCTCTAGATTATGCTGGCCACCCTCTCCTGCCCACAGCCCTCGCTCTCAGGCCTGACAGCTGAGAGCTCCCCTTCTGGGGGGGCTCTCAGTGGCCGATATACAGCATCTGGCCCGATGTATCTTGCACTAACATGCAGCACTGTCTTTATCTGGAGCTACTGGGCAGGTCCCCAGCTGGTATAAATCGATACAACTCCATTGGATATCACCCTAGCCGAAACAATTTTGAGAACATGAATCAACTCGGAAATAATTCCATCTGCAGAGTGATCCACTGCTATCTGGCCTGTGATCTGAGGTGTCGCTCCCAGCCCCGCATTCCCGCACAAGGAAAAACTCTCCTAGCCGCCTTGTTAACCCTTTGGCAGATTTTCCCAGCACGGCATCCGTTACCACCCAGGGACGTGCCTGATGAAACTAGTTGTGCCGAGGAGCTAATAACGTGGTGGCTCTGTCCTCGCTCCCGAGTGCCTTGCTGGGCGACAGTCCAGCCCTTGAGCCTACCTTTAAAGCCACTGAACTCTTCAGAAGGTTCGTCCCACTCAGCTCTTGTTTCGGGTACTGTCCGGTGTCACTGATGGTCACCTGGTGGGGAGAATTTGCAGGGTGCTGGTCAGGCTGGCTCCGTAACTGAGGAAGAAAGGGTCTGATCCAACTCCCTTTGGGCACTGGGAGAAGCATTGGGCTCCTGAATAAAGGTCAGAGGTTTATCAGCATTTGGGGCCTTGCTTCTCTTGAAGCATAAAGGGGCCTTCAAGTGAGCAGGGACAATCTGAGAACCACCCCCTACGCGGGGTGCCTTTACTGGCCAGCACAGAGCTGCTCTTTGGGGTCTGCACACTCCCTGCTCCCACCCCCCAGTGTAGGGAGCAGATCGGCGGCGTGGATGGAGGGTACGGTTGCCACCTGTCCGGGTTCTCCCAGGATTGGCCCTTTTTTGAGGCAGCCGTTCCAGATGAAAGGATTTGGTTTTTTGTTTGCTCTGGCCACACCCCGATCCGCCACACCCCGATCCGCCCCCAGGGCCAACAGGGGGCGGATCGGGGTTTGGCCAGAGCGCACTGCACTGTGGCTATTCCCTGCCCCCCAGGGCCCACAGGGGGCGGATCGGGGTGTGATCAGAGCGCACTGCACTGTGGCTATTCCCTGCCCCCCAGGGCCGACAGGGGGCAGATCGGGGTGTGGCCAGAGCGCACTGCGCTGTGGCTATTCCCTGCCCCCCAGGGCCCATAGGGGGCGGATCGGGGTGTGGCCAGAGCGCACTGCGCTGTGGCTATTCCCTGCCCCCCAGGGCCCATAGGGGGTGGATCGGGGTGTGATCAGAGCACATTGCGTTGTGGCTATTCCCTGCCCCCCAGGGCCCACAGGGGGCGGATCGGGGTGTGGTCAGTGCGCACTACGCTGTGGCTATTCCCTGCCCCCAGGGCCCATAGGGGGCGGATCGGGGGCGTGGTCAGAGCGCACTGCGCTGTGGCTATTCCCTGCCCCCCAGGGCCCACAGGGGGCGGATCGGGGTGTGGTCAGAGCGCACTACGCTGTGGCTATTCCCTGCCCCCCAGGGACGACAGGGGGCAGATCGGGGTGTGGCCAGAGCGCACTGTGCTGTGGCTATTCCCTGCCCCCCAGGGCCCACAGGGGGCGGATCGGGGTGTGGCCAGAGCGCACTGCGCTGTGGCTATTCCCTGCCCCCCAGGGCCGACAGGGGGCGGATCGGGGTGTGGTCAGAGCGCACTGCGCTGTGGCTATTCCCTGCCCCCCAGGGCCCATAGGGGGCGGATCGGGGGCGTGGTCAGAGCGCACTGCGCTGTGGCTATTCCCTGCCCCCCAGGGCCCACAGGGGGCGGATCGGGGTGTGGTCAGAGCGCACTACGCTGTGGCTATTCCCTGCCCCCCAGGGACGACAGGGGGCAGATCGGGGCTATGGCTGGAGCGCACTGCGCTGTGGCTATTCCCTGCCCCCCAGGGCCGACAGGGGGCAGATCGGGGCTATGGCTGGAGCGCACTGCGCTGTGGCTATTTCCTGCTCCATAAGAGACAGAGCAGCCCTGAAGATGGGGACCAGTGGAAGCATTTCATCATTCCTCTGTCGTGGATTGATCCAGGACTGATGGCAGAGCTGTGCAAGGGGGTGCCTAGGCCTGGAAGAGCAGGGCTGGCTGCAGGTGAGGACTGAAGGACACGGGCAGAGCTCTGGGACTGCTGAAGAGGAATTTCAGGTTCACAGGAAGTTCCGTGATTTCAACCTTTTTGCCATTCCGGAACTAAACCGAAAACATTCACAATTTCATTTTCATCGAAATGTTTCATTCCCATAAAATCAAAACGGTTCGTTCCGATTTTGACATTTTAAAAATCTTTTTACTTAAATGTGGTTTTTTTTTTAAACCGAAAGAATGAATTCCATTTTGAAACACTGCAAAACCCCCAACCCATGGAAATATTCAGTTCTGAAAATGTCGCAACAGGACGCTGAGGTATTATTAAAACACTTCATTTCGGGGTGTCTCGAAATGAAAGGTGGTGGAAATTGACGCGTGTTTCGATTTGGAGGGAACCGGCATTTTTCATCAAGTGACCGTTTTGCTGAAAAGTTTGCAGCCAGAGTTAGTGTGTGTGCAGCCCATGGCTTGATCACACGCTCTGTAAGTCCTTATGTGGGGAAGAAATTTCTGATGGCAGATGACTCTTTAATCTAGCAGAAGAAGGTCGAGTGAGGGCCAGCATCTGGATATTAAAGTTTGCCAAAAATCAGAGTAGAAATAAGATGTGAATTTTCAACAGTGTCATCAAGTGTTCGAACAACTTCCCCTGGAGGTGGTGGATTCTCCATCACTGATGTTTTTAAATCAAGAATATCTTTCTATGGTCCAGCAGGGCCTGCTACAGGTCAGGATGGAGGTGGTTTGAAGGGGTGCTTGCAATACACTTGAACGTTGCCAGTGATACCTACCCGAGTAGCTGAATCCATCCCAACACTGAAAGACAGCTGGTGGGGAAATACATCGAAACGGCTGCAAAACCAGAACCCTTGCACTACCGACCCTTCTAAAGTAGCCGGCCCTGTGTACTCACCGTATACAGTACGGAGCCCCGGCCGATCAGATAGTGCCGGTGGAGGTCTGAAACCACAAACTTCGGATGCGCTAAGACGACGGTGAGCCACACAAAATCAAGGGAGTTCTCTTCCGGCATTTCCCCCACTGAAGAAGAGAAAAGCCTTGAATCACACTAGCCATAAACAGATCCACTGGCAAGCAGCTGCATTTGCACAGGGGCCTTTGACCTTTAATGCAATCGCTGAACCAGTTAAGAGAAGCTCTGGGTAGATAGTCATCAGATCCACACATCAGCAAAGGCAAGGGCATTGAGTGGCTTAAGGATGTAGACTTACAACTACTACAGGGACCCTTTTGCTTGAAGGTCACAGGTTCAAATCTCACCCAGGTGGGTAGTGACAGAATTTTTGATTGGCACTAACTGGCCTCAACCGGCGAGGATCAAACAGGCCAAAGATATAATGCTCCTCTCCCCTTCAAGGTGGATCTCTCCAGGTCAAAGCAGATCTGACATCCTGCTCTCTTCACTAGACCTCCCTTCCCTCCTACAGTTGGGAGTAAAACAGGGGACTCCTGACTCCCAGTCCCCACTGCTGTAACCCATTAGACCCACTCCGCTCCCAGAGCTGGGAACAGAACCCAGGATTCCTAGTTCCCAGCCCCCTGCTCTAACCACTAGACACCACTCCCCAGAGCTGGGGATAGAGACCCTTCTGACAGGAGGCAGTTTTGCCTAGTGGATAGAGGGCAGGACTGGGACTCAGGAGACCTGGGCTCTATGAGGTAACCTTGAGCGAGTCCCTTGCCCACTCCGTGCCTCAGTTTCTCCATCTGGAATATGGGGATAATGCTACCGCCCTCCTTTGTGAAGCACTTTGAGGTCTACGGATGAAAAGCGCTAAGTATTATTATTATTATTATTATTATCATCAACGGCCAGTCCCCCTGCTCTAACTCAGGAAACGCCGGCTCCTCTGATCTCCTACAAATTCATCTAGCCGTTAAAATCCCGTTATTTTCACATCCCCGTCCCAAGACTCTCCTCTCTTACTGCTTTCTGCCGCCGTCCTGATGCTCAGGAACACTGAGAAAGAATAGATGTTATTCTTGTCCAGGTAAATCTTGCTGGGCAGCTGGTTATTGGGCTGCAGGTCATAGATCTTCACGTAGCTCTCCATGTTGACGTAGACACCTCCGGAGGAGTTGCCGTTGCTCGCTACGTAAAAGAAATACTCCTGAAAAAGGAGAGGTGGATTTCATCTCTATCAAGCATGTGCTTAATGCATATTAATAGACTACACTATCAGTATAACATTATGTGTGTATTTCGAGCAGTGACCTGGCCTAATTTGGCCTATGTCTTTCTATAATCCTGTTCGCTGACGCTCCCAGAACACCTTGCGTTAGCTGAATTAAGCTTCGGCGTAGGCGGATAGGAAAACAGTCAGGATCAGGACACATGGGTGTCGGTTGCTTGAAATGTGTGTTAACTGCTTATGCTAAACAGCCGTTTCGCTGTGCATTTAGCTGTGACGCACTGAGTCTGTTTCCCAGATCTGAAGAAGAGCTCAGGGTGAGCTCAAAAGTGTGTCTCTCTCACCGACGGGATCGGTCCAATAAACCAGATCACCTCCCCTACCTTGTCTCTCTCTTCCCGTAGTAACAGGCAGGGGGTTATTTGCACACAGCCAGCCGCGGCATGTCCAAAAGGACATATGATTGTGTTACCCTGGCACAAGGCGAGGAAGTGCCTTCACGCCCCTTGGTACCTGACATGCATGTGTTCAGAACAAAGAGAAAAGCCCCAAGCCCCGGTGCGCCCTGCGCCGCAGCTGAAGCCCGGAGTCCCGAATGGGGGGGACATGTGGGACTCTCCAGGAAATACTCTATGGGACACTCCACACAGTGTGCAGAGCTGGTCAAAAAAGCAAACAGGATGTTAGGAATAATTAAAAAGGGGATAGAGAAGACGGAGAATATATTATTCCTCTTATATAAATCCATGGTACGCCCACATCTTGAATACTGCATACAGATGTGGTCTCCTCATCTCAAAAAAGATATACTGGCACTAGAAAAGGTTCAGAGAAGGGCAACTAAAATGATTAGGGGTTTGGAACAGGTCTCATTTGAGGAGAGATTAAAGAGGCTAGTACTTTTCAACTTGGAAAAGAGGAGACTAAGGGGGATATGATAGAGGTATATAAAATTATGAGTGATGTGGATAAAGTAGATAAGGAAAAGTTATTTACTTATTCCCATAATACAAGAACTAGGGGCCACCAAATGAAATAATGGGCAGCGGATTTAAAACAAATAAAAGGAAGTTCTTCACAGAGCGCACAGTCAACCTGTGGAACTCCTTGCCTGAGGAGGTTGTGAAGGCTAGGACTATAACAGAGTTTAAAAGAGAACTGGATAAATTCATGGAGGTTAAGTCCATTAATGGCTATTAGCCAGGATGGGTAAGGAATGGTGTCCCTAGCCTCTGTTTGTCAGAGGGTGAAGCTGGACGGCAGGAGAGAGATCACTTGATCATTGCCTGTTAGGTTCACTCCCTCTGGGGCACCTGGCTTTGGCCACTATCGGTAGACAGGACACTGGGCTGGATGGACCTGTAGTCTGACCCAGTACAGCCATTCTTATGTTCTTATGTTAATGTAAGCCCTGGGTACCCCATAGTACCAGGAAACCCAGGCAGAAAGCTGATGGGGGGAATCTAGCCTCAATGACGCCCACAGGGCCGTGTGCTTGTCAACAGGTGGAGTATAAACAGGACAATTTTGGGGGTGTCACTTTGGAACGGGGAATTTAACGCTGCCCAAGACAGCTTTGTGGCGACCGAGCCTCTTTCCTGCCCTAGCTTCTCACTGACTTTTTGCAACCCCCCTGACTGGGCTCTTGGATATATTTCATAACCGAACCAAAGCGTGGTCAAGCACCAGCCTGTACCATTTCCCGAGAGGAGGAAGCGGTGGCATGGACAAGGGACCCCAAGCTGTGGTATGTGAATCGCTGGTGGTACAGGGGCTTGGTGGATGATGGACGTCACAGCTTCAAACTAACAGTGGTTCCGCTCACTGCAGCGCGCCAGGAAAGGCCTGAGACGCAAAATGGGCTTAGCCCTAAGGGGGACTCACATCTGGCATTGGGAGGGGGTTTAGAGACCCCCCCCATGGAGACTAAGGGGGTGAAGGAGCACAGTGGAGCATGCTCCAAATGGAGGATCTGCTCCAAAGGAGACTTTGACAGTCAAGCAAGGGGGAGAGTGAAGGAGACGCTGTCTGGGAGGAGGAAGCCAGTTTGCAGCTGCTGGGAACAGAGCAATCCACAAGGGGCTGAATATTGTGGGTAAAACCTCAACTGGGAGGGTGGGGGCACGGTCCTCTTCCCTGCCCCAACTCCCTGCTGAGGGAGCCTATCCAAACACAGGGAAGAGAGCTGGGGGACACTTGTTTGGCCAGCTGAGTCGCTGAGACTGATTGGGAACTGGGGTAAGCCTGCATTCGTGCCCCAAACTGCAGAAAGAGTGGGGAGGCAGGGAGCGGCCCAGCACCCACCCCTTGAATACTGCGCACAGTTCTGGGTGCCCCATCTCAAAAAAGATACATTCGAATTGGAAAAGGTACCGACAACAAAAATGATCAGGGGGATGGAAAGGCTTCCAGATGAGGAGAGATTAAAGAGACTGGGGCGGTTCAGCTTAGAAAAGAGACGACTGAGGGGGGATACGATAGCGGTCTATACAATCATGGCTGGTGTGGAGAAAGTGAATAAGGACGTGTTATTTACCCCATCACAGAACACACAAACCAGGGGTCACCCGATGAAATTAACAGGCATCAGATTTACAACTAGCAAAAGGAAGGACTTCATCCAATGCCCAGTCAACCTGTGGAACTCATTGCCAGGGGATATTGTGAAGCCCAAAAGAGAATGAGATCAGTTCCTGGAGGATAGATCCATCAATGGCTATTAGCCACAATGGTGAGGGACGCAATCCCATCATGCTCTGGGTGTCCCTAAACCTCCAACGGCCAGAAGCTGGGCGTGGATGACAGGGGATGAATCACTCGATAACTGCCCTGTTCTGTTCATTCCCTCTGAAGCATCTGGCCCCGGCCACTGTCAGAAGACAGGATACTGGGTTAGACGGACCACTGGTCTGACCCAATATGGCTCTTTTCTGAAGGCTGGTCAGGTGTACCAGGGAGAGGTGATCAAGACAGTCCACACCTCCCTCCCTCGGGCCCTAGGCCCGGACCTGGTGGAGAGGGAGGGCCAAGGTCCCCCTACCTTCCCCACCCTGTCCATCCTGGGGCTTCCTGGCAGCCTTTCCGCTGGGCCCAACCTACAGCTTGCGCCGAGTCGCCCAGTTGAAGCTTCTGCCTCCTCCTCCCGCCTCCAGAGCTCCTCACGTCCGTCCAACGAGACCCAGGGCCGGCTCCATGCAACTGCAAACCCAGCAGCCACAGGGAGCTCCGAGATCAAGGGCTGCGGCAGAGCCGGGAGGCAGGGACCGCATGGGAAATTCCTTCCTGTCACCGGATACATAATGCTGATTTATTCCCTCTGGAAGATTACAGACGTATTCCAGCCCATGGCAACTACTGGCCCAAGTCTGCCACCTTCTGACTTTCAGGGCTCCCTACCACAGGCAATTAAAGTTCTTATTCATTAGAACTGTTTCTGAGACATGGCCAATCTACCTTCTCTGTCCCACCTTTGGGGAGGAACTCAGCAGCTGTTTAACTGCAATCGTCTGGGACACGAAGTGAAGGAGAAAGATTGTGGAACTGCAGTGGGAATGTCTGGAGACAGGCTGGAGGTACCCAAACTAAAATCTGTCCAGGCTATCAGAGTTTACAGATCTGTTTCTAAAAGATTAATCAACAGCGTGCCATCGCTGGCAAATAGTATCAATGGTCAATGAGGGTCTGGCTGGAGAATCTTGCCTGCATGCTCGGGGTTCTACTGATCGCCATATTTGGGGTCAGGAAGGAATTTTCCTCCAGGGTGGATTGACAAAGGCATGGGGCGGGGGTCGCTAGCGACTTGAAGTCTTTAAATCACAGGATTTGGGGACTTCAACAGCTGAGTCAAGGGAAAGGGGGTGGGTCAGCTTTTGTGGCCTGCATCATGGGGGAGGTCAGACTAGATGATCGTACTGGTCCCTTCTGACCTTAAAGTCTATGAGTCTATGGCTACATCTACACTACAGGGGGGAGTCGATTTAAGATACGCAAATTCAGCTACATGAATAGCGTAGCTGAATTCGACATATCGCAGCCGACTTACCCCACTGTGAGGACGGCGGCAAAATCGACCTCTGCGGCTTCCCGTCGACGGCGCTTACTCCCACCTCCGCTGGTGGAGTAAGAGCGTCGATTCGGGGATCAATTGTCGCGTCCCGATGGGACGCGATAAATCAATCCCCGAGAGGTCGATTTCTACCCGCCGATTCAGGCGGGTAGTGTAGACTTAGCCTATGAGTCTATGAGAATATAACACAATTTAGACAAGGAACCAACACCCTTAGAACATAAGAACGGCTGTACCGGGTCAAACCAAAGGTCCATCCAGCCCAGTATCCTGTCTACCGACAGTGGCCAATGCCAGGTGCCCCAGAGGGAGTGAACCTAACAGGCAATGATCAAGTGATCTCTCTCCTGCCATCCATCTCCACCCTCTGACAAACAGAGTCTAGGGACACCATTCCTTACCCGTCCTGGCTAATAGCCATTAATGGACTTAACCACCATGAATGTATCCAGTTCTCTTTTAATGTGATCGGTTGGGTTTTTGGTCAAAAGGGAATGTTCAGAAACTTTTCTTACTGCATATTGCTTTCTGTTTTTCCACCACCGCCAAGTTGGGTCATGGACCGGGTCAGCATAAGGCTAAAAAATAAAATAAAATAAAGAGCTTGCTAAATTACAAGTCATCTGAAAACACAAGATTTTCTCATCTGAAAAGCACATGGTCCTGTTGTGGATTATCCACATCTTTCTTATAATCCCTGTTACCTGTGGGAAAGTCCACATCCCTGAGCAAGGCACTTCTACGACCTCACTCCCAGCGTGGACAGCACTAGCTCAGAACTCCCAACCTTCCTACCTAGCGCTGTGGGTACAATGTCCTTTCCCCCAGCCCATCACCGTAAAGCAGCTGAGACTTGACGAGAAGAAATCACCCTGCTATAGTCCGCGTGCAGCCAGAGCAGCTGGAAGATCAGTCCCTGGTATACAGCCAGAGACACGTTGTTGTGGAAGCCTGTTTTGTCCATGACATCCGGTGGCTCGGTGGAATAGTGCTCCATCCGGGTGAAGCGCTGAGGGGCTGGGAGGTCCTCGAGGCGCATGACCGAGAAGGAGCAGGGATGGAAGAACCTGATGTACTCAATATCTCTGAGGGAGAAACGGGGAGACAGGAAGTGAGTGTGGGTTGGCACTGAAATGCACTGGTTCAGCACAAGGTTGGGCGGTGCTCTGGCATGCTGCAGTGGACTGGGCGGTGAAACAGATCTGTAAACTCTGATAGCCTGGGCGGAGCCTGTGTGCTGGATGGAATCAGGATCTTTCGGCTGTGTGTCACGTGTCCTATACTGCTAATAGCTAAGGGGAGCTGCAGAATTAGAGCTAAACACAGAAGAGGCCGTGAGGCTGCCTTGGAGATTCTGAGGTGGAGTGCTGCACCTGTGATCTGGCCTGATGTGAACAGGGCCAGATCCTGCCTGGATCTGGGCATGCTGCGCTCCTCGGGACCACTCCCAGGGCCTGAGCACAAGGCAGGATCAGGCGCCTAGGATCTCACTCCGAGGGACACAGTGCTGGCTAGCAGATAGAGCAATGGACTTGGACTTGGGAGCACAGGTGCTGACTTTCTAATGTGCCGGGGGGGGTGGGGGGGGGGCTCGGCCCTGCCCCCACTGCACCCCTTCCCCCAAGGCCCTGCCCCCGCCCCGCCTCTTCCCACCCCGGCTCCACTCCCGCCCCGCCTCTTCCCGCCCCGCCTCCACTCCCTTCCCCCAGTGCACCACGCCCTCGCTCCTCCCCCTCCCTCCCCAAGCCTCCTGCACGCCTCAAAACAGCTGATCTCAGCGGACGGGAGGTGCGGGGCGGGAGAGGGAGGCGCTGATCAGCGGGGGCCTGCCAATGGGCAGCAAACACCATTTTTCCCCCATGGGTGCTCCAGCCCCGGAGCACCCACGGAATTGGCTCCCAGGCTTGGGAGAACTGGTTTCTATTCCCGGATCTGCCGCTGCTTTGCTGGGTGACTGTGGGCTAGTCCCATCCCTGCGTCGTGCCTCAGCTTCCCCCTCTGTCAAACAGAGTAAGGAGAGTGTTCTCCTGTGTCAAGGAATTATTCCTTAGACCCAGCTGACAGCTCAGCCCTGGTACATGCGCACTGGCGTGGCCCCAGGACTGGAGCCGGCTCCGTCTGCACCAGAAGCGTTGGAACCGTCTTTCCCACCATTGCCCGTCCTCTGCCACTACTCACTGTAAATACACCAGATGGTACTGATGGACGATGAGGTGCCGGTACGACAATATATAATGGAGAGGGAAGCTCCTCTTGATCAGTTTTCCCTCTCCCTGTTCATCCAGTATGTAAACCACCTGAAAGGAGAGGCAAGAGCAGAAAATACGGGGGAAAGGTAGAGTTCAACCCCTGCTATTCAGGAGAAGTGGAAAGAAGCCATTGTCACCCAGCAGCTGAAACTAACACCCGTTTATTGCCTCTGGTTTTCTGTAAGCTCTTTGTCTTTTTGTTCTGGTCCTGGCCTGTGACTGGGGCTCTTGGGGGTAGCAGTGAATCACTGCTGCAAATAAATAAATAAGCCAGTAGCACCCATGGAAAAGCTGAAGAGAAACTGAATCATGTGGCACAAGGAGGAGGAGTTTCGAATGCAGGGGCCAGGACTTTGCTCTGTGTGTGCATGAGAGGCCCGGGACAAGAGCTGCCGCCGTGGGAGAAAGCCAGGCGGACCGGAACAAGCTGGTAACGGGGCCCTGAGAGAAAGCTACCGGGGACCGGGTGCGGGCTGGAAAGAAGCCTTGGTCCGCTGTTGGTTGATTCCCACGGTGTTCAAGGAAATGAGGCCTTTGTGCGTTCCGTGCAAATGAACGAGCTTGCGGCAAAGACAAAATTTGACTAGCACCAATTTCTCCTGCTAACTGGAACAAGCCAGGAGCCCTGGACTTTTTGTCTGGCTGCTTGGGTCAGAAGCAGTAACAGCCCTAGGGTGACCAGACTGCAAATGTGAAAAATTGGGACGGGGGTGGGGGGTAATAGGCGCCTATATAAGACCCAAAAATCGGGACTGTCCCTACAAAATCGGGACATCTGGTCACCCTAAACAGCCCCCATGGTTGGGGGTCATTTTCTTCCCTGTGTGGAAATGGGACGGCATTTGGCTTCCAGATCGGCCATGGCCCTAACCTGTGTGGCCACACCCCTTGCCACCTCTCGCTTGCGTGAGCATTGCAGGTGCCTCCTGCTTCTGATCTCATTGACATGGGTGCGAATCAGGAGTAGCCCCATTCATGTAAATGGAATTACTCCACTGTGGGATAAGCATAAGGCCCTGAAAGTGGAAGCATGAAGGCCTGTCTCTATGCCCAGAGCAGGTGCCCCACACTCACCACTAACAGGTTTCAGACGTAACCTGGGGGAAACGCGATCTCTATGGTGTCTGCTAATGAGGGGGCCAATTCTCCTGTGGCCGCTTGGCCCTGGAAACTGGGCTGAGACGGCTAATGAATCTACTGGCCAATCAGCAGCTGTCAACGGCTTCCCAGCACTATAGACCAGGGCTAGATTCAAACTTCTAGAGACCATTAACCACTCCCTGCGCCACCCACCATGCATCTGTGACTCCGGCTGCCCGAGCTCACCTGCTGCAGCCCCTCCTTGTTAAAAAAGAGGCTCATGAACGTCTCGTTGAAGCTAAAGTCCTTTGACCCTCTCATTAGCTGTAGCCTGAGGTACGTGTCCCAGGCCTCGGAGGGGTAGAGCCGAATGACGACCGAGCTGCCTTCCACCGAAAACCAGATCTGGAGAGCCAAACGGAGCCAGATGTGAAGAGCGGGCGAAGGGAGCAGAAGTCTTGGAAGGGGTCGCTGGAGGGGACTTTCCCAAGGAGCTGCTACCTCCCTGCTGCTGAGATGCAGCCACCTCTGCAGGGATGGAGCGTGGCAGCTGTTTATACAGGGTTCGCCCAGCCAGCACGGAGTTCCTCTCGAGTGGGGAGAGAGTGTGGTCTAATGGTGAGCACAGCGCCCCCGCAGGACTCCTGGGTTCTGTGTGCCCTCTGCTGTGCAAGGCCTTTGCTCTCTCTGTGCCTTGCTTTAATCACTCGTAAAGGGGATAAGAATATTTAGCAGCTCTTTGGACAGGTTAGGAGGCAGCGTTAGCGACCGAATAGTGCCCTGAGATCCTCAGATGAAAGACGCTACACAAAAAGGCAGCCATCCATGACATTGCCGACCATTATTCATCAGTAGACCTCAAAGCAGGTCAGTAACATTATCCCCATTTTACAGATGGGGCAACTGAGGATACGTCTCCACAGCAAAGAAAAACCCGGGGCTGTCCTGTGCCAGCTGACTCGGGCACATGGGCAGTGTACACTGCACACATTGCAGCGTAGACTTCTGGGCTCGGGCTCTGGGACCCTCCCACCTCACAGGGTTCTACAGAGCTGGCTCCAGCCTGAGCCCAGACATACACAGCCGCGGACCAGCCCAAGCCCTGAGAGCCCAAATCAGTTGCAGGGATCTAGTTGCCATGTATACCCTAGGACACAAAGAGGTGACATGATTCACCCCAGGTCACCCAGCTTAACCAGGGGCAGAGCCAGGAATAGACCCCAGGGCAGGGTGCTATCCCCTAGGCCACACTGCAGCCAGTCAAACGATGCGCCCGCCTGATGCACCCATTCACGCCACCGTACCTCCTCCGAGTCTGTCACACACACGAATTCCCCTACATACGACAGAACGAAGTAGCTGATGGGGGATTGTTGGGGGAAGCCGGAGAGGTGAATGTAATTAACCAGGTCGTAGCTGCAAGGAAAGCACAAGGGAAGTAGGAAACATTACACTCCATTGCTTTCGTTCCCCTTTCATTCTCTCCCTGAGGATGAAAAGCCTGGTAGTGAAACCTTTACATTTGGCACTGTCTCTGGGTCTGGCTCTCCTAGCAGACAGTGGCCCCTCTGGTCTGTCCCTTGATCTGTTACATTTGTATTGGCTGTAACGCCACATCTGGAACCTTCACAATTAGCTGATTGTTTTGCAATGGTCGGGTCGTTCCCCACACAGCTCTGCCAACGCGCCACAGGGTGAAACCCACCCCCTGAGCCGGCAAACGCCTCGGGTAGGACAGGAGTTCCATTTCAGCTGTATTGGAAGTGCGGCGCATACTTTGTGCTGACTCTGCACGGTGGGTGAATTTCATCCTTGGGGTGCTGTGCAACTCTGGAGGGATCTCGCAGACCGATGCGATTGAGATCAGAATTGGGTCCAGAGCTTTGGGTCACGATTCTTTGACATAGTGATTTTGAGTGCCCCAGTTTTGGGGCTGATTTCCAAATCAAATGCGGGGGAGAGAGGGTTCGTCACTTTCTGAAAATCAGACCTCTTTACGGTGCCTCCGGCCGGGCCCCTGCAATCACTCATCTCTTGAAAATGTCAGCCTTGGTTTTTAAAACGTCTCATCTGAAGGGCCCGAGCATGACACTCGACTTACCCACTTCGCACTGCTGGGGCGAGCTGTGATTCTGAGGCTGCACCTAATGCCCCAGTCCTGCAGCTAGGTCCATGTGCACCTACTCCCTAATGCATGTGAATGGTGCCGGATGTAATAACTGGGCCTATAAATGTGCCCGAGTTGTGAGTTCAACTCTAAAAAGTGAGTTAGGTTCAGAAGACATCACAATAACCTATAATGACAAATGTAAATGGGAAAAGGAATGAAAGGCAGGCGGACTGAATGAGCCCAGGAGAAAGGCCGACTGATAGAACTGAAGGAATCTGTTAAATCCGTTAAAATCATGCCTGGTAAATGAGCAAAGTGTGGAACCAACTCATCAGTTGCCTCCCCGAAAACCAGAGATCGATACAGACTTTGTTCTCACCTTTGTAAAATAACATTGCCCCAGATGTAGAGGATCGTGCTGAACGGGTTATAGGACAGCCCCCTTGGGATCAGCGGGGAATCCGTGTATTCTTCCAGTCCCAGCAACATCACAAACCCTTTGTCAGTGTCTGCAAAGGAAAAGTGGGAGAAACCTGGTCAGAGTGGGTCTTCTGTAGGAGTCGCGAGGTCGGAGTTCAGAGAAGAGCAGCAAAAGAAAAGGATTAGGCTGCAAGGAGATTTCCGGGGTATTGTTACGCTGAAAGATGGTAATGGCTGGCATGAGGTAAGGCTTTGATCTAAAGACAATCCTGGGCCTCATTAAAGCTAACAGGGGAGCCAAGCAGTCTTTCAGACCCAATGGAAGCAGCAGTTGAATCTCTTTAAGTAACAGAGAGCTACAAATGAGGAGGGACCGCCCAAGCCACGGGGCAGGTCAGAGGCAGGGGTTACCTGGCTGCCAAAGCAGGGGCTAGGAGATTAGTCTGCAGTCTGTGTGTTGGAGGAGAAAACTGAGCAAAGCACTTGTGGGCATGACCATTAGGAGGAAGTAGAGAGACACTGATTCTTGGGCACAGAGCCCGCTGGAGGGGCAGATGTGTGGATTTTGGAGCGAGGAAAGCAGCCTGCTGCAGGCTGTTTCAGGGAAACAAGACTTTGTGGACACTCTTTGTAAACAAACAAGGTTGCACTGAGAACAGACCTGATTCATAGCATCGATTTCTCCTCATAATGAGTTCTGCAAGGCTAATGCTCAGGTCAAAGAGGCAACTTTATTCCTGTTACAGATGCACCTAAGAACAGGCCCATGAGATCAGGGCCACCCTGCGCTAGGGGCTGCCCAGTCATGTAACAGAGAAGACAAGGCTTGCCCAGAGAGCTCACAATCTAGGATCTGTGACCCAAGAGCGAGTAGCTATTTTCTCTCTGATTCACCGCCGTGTTGCTCCTGGTTTGCACAAGTGGAACCCTGTCAACGTGGTGTAAAACAGGAGTAAGGCAGTGGTGAAGTAGGCTTGCAGAGGTGGGATAATCAGTGCGGGAGATGAGGGGCTTGTCTATACATGGTAGCTATTTTGCCCTAGCTAATTCCGGTCAATTTCCCCATGGATACTCATTCTAGAATAAGAGTACCTTTTTCTGCTTGTCTACATGGGGACAACTGGGAAAGTTAATCCAAATTAACTTCTAATGTGAATAAGTTAAAATGCATTAAGCCCCTGTGTGGATGCTCTTAATCTGAATTAACGTAAGGCCACGTCTACACTATGGGGACAATAGTAGTGTATTTTTTCACATCTCAGAGCGCCATCGCTGTTGACCGAAATTTGAAGTATAGATCAGGCCTGACTCTAATTTCACTTTGGAAATGAGTTCAGTGAATCCAAATCAAAGCCACTTTTATTCTGAATCAGAGCATCCACACAGGGGTTTAATGCACTTTAACCAAGGGCCTGTCAGTACAAACAGGCAGCTTGAGGTGTAAATCTACCCCACACTAGCCTGCCGTGCACTAACTCTCCTGCTGTCTCGCTCCACAAATTCCCCAGTGCGCTGTGATCTTCTCCCCTTCAAAGCCGGGTAGACTGAGAGAGAGACACTGAGGCATTGAGAGAGAGGCTGGGCAGAGCCCTGCAGGGAACAATCATGCTCTGGGTTTGGGGGGGTGAACTGGGAGAGCAGGCTGCACATTCCAATCTAGTTTCAGAATAACAGCCGTGTTAGTCTGTATCCACAAAAAGAAGAACAGGAGTACTTGTGGCACCTTAGAGACTAACAAATTTATTAGAGCATAAGCTTTCGTGGACTACAGCCCACTTCTTCGGAGATGTTAGTCTCTAAGGTGCCACAAGTACTCCTGTTCTTCTTTTTATTCCAATCTAGGGCGTCTACCAGGATATCTCTGCCGCTCCCATCAAAGCCTGTTAGAATGTTCCAAGGTGGGTTCTTACCTTTGGGTATGAAGCGAGGTATGGAGTACAACATCCAGAAAGTTGCACCGACTGCGAGCAAACAGACATGGAAATGACAAGTTACAGCGGAGTCTGTTTATTACATGAACTCACCTTGTTAAATCTTTGTACGTACATGGCCCCCGTTACCACAGAATCAGAATCTTTCCTGCGTTTAGCTCAGGGGTGGGCAAACTTTTTGGTCCAAGGGCCACATTGGGGTTGCGAAACTGTATGGAGGGCTGAGTAAGGAAGGCTGTGCCTTCCCAAACAGCCTGGCCCCCCGCATCCCCCCCCTCCCACTTCCCACTCCCTGACTGTCCCTCTCAGAACCCCTGACCCATCCAACCCCCCCGCTCCCTGTCCCCTGACCACTGGGGACAGGGACTCCACACCTTGACCAGCCCCCCTGGGACTCCACCCCCATCCAAACCCCCCTGCTCCCTGTCCCTGACTGCCCCCTCCCGAGACCCCCACCCCATCCAACCCCCCCGCTCCCCGTCCCCTGACCGCCCCCTCCCAGGACCCCTTACCCCTAACCGCCCCCCCGGGGCCCCACCCCCATCCAACCGCCCAATGTTCCCTGTCCCCTGACTGCCCCCCAGGAGTCCCTGCCCCTTATCCAACCATGCCCCCCCCGCTCCCCACACCTTTACCATGCCGCTCATAGTGGCAGGACTGGCAGCCACGCCACCCGGCCGCAGCCAGCCATGCCACTGCGCTGCCTGCGTGGTGAGCTGAGGCTGCGGGGGAGGGGGAACAGCAGGGGAGGGGCTGGGGGCTAGCCTCCCCGGCTGGGAGCTCAGGGGCCGGGGAGGACAATCCTGTGGGCCGGATGTGGCCCGCGGGCCGTAGTTTGCCCACCTCTGGTTTAGTTCCACAACCCCCTGGGAGGTAGGGCAGTACTATTACGTCCATTGCGCAGATGGGGAAACCGAGTCACGGAGCAGCTAAGTGACTCGCCCAAGATCACATGGGGAATGTGTGCCTCCACTGCTATTCTTAGCCATGCTAGCATGGGTTAAGCGAGCGCAGGTAAGTCTACCCAAGCGGCAGTCGCACCCCGGATGGCAGTGTAGACACACTCTTAGTCCAGACCTAGAAAGATGACTTCTAGTGGGCAGTTCAGTCCCTGTCACCATTCCGTCCTTGGCCTCTCTACTGCGACTGGGACAGTTTGCAGCGATAGGAACAGTTCCTCACCAGGGGCTGGACTGGCTGGTAGCCAGTAAACATTTTCATTTGCTACTGACCTAGGCTGGACTTGAACCAATCATCTAGGCGGGCAAAGGCAGCCCCAGAGCCATTCAGTTCTCCTCCATGGTCCAATTATTAGATCATCACTCTCACACATGAGATAAACCAACACCTTCTGCGAGCTAACTCCCTCCCAAGGCCCGACCCTGCTGAGCATTGGGGCTAGCAGGATCTGACAACACATTCTGCCCCCACTGCCCCTCCCCCAGCACAGCCCACGTAGGGACCCGGTTCGCAGCATGTGAACCTCAGCGTCGCTCCACGGACTTTGATGGAAGGACGCTGATTCACAGCAGCTGGCTTTACGCTTGTATCGGTCCAGAACGACAGCCCGACCTTGATCGTAGGCCATGAGGTAGTAATCGGGCTCGCTGTTCTTTTTCTTCCCTTTCACCAGCAGCACAATCATCTCCTCTTCCGTGATGTAGACAGTCCAGAGGATCGTGCAAGAAACTGAAAGTGGAGAGAGAGAAAGAGAGAGGCAGAAAATCTTTCCAAACGGCTTTTTCTAAACATCTCTGTGGCGATGATTTTGAATAAGCAACAGTCTCCTCGTATAACATGTCACTGCTTCATTGTACCAGTGTTCCAGGTGAGGAGCCAGTGTTCCAGAACTGTATCAGTGTTCCAGAATTGCACCAGTGTTCCATTGTACCAGTGTTCCAGAATTGGAGCCAGAGTTCCACATGAGGTCATCTGGAACACTGGCTCCAATTCTGGTCACCCATGCTCAAGAAAGATGGATTCAAATGGGAACCGGTGCAGAAGAAGAGGATAATCAGGGGACTGGAGAGCCGATCTTTTGAGAGGAGAGAGGGAGCTTGTTTTGCCTGGCAAATGGCAGGTTGAGGGTATGTCTACACTTAAAATGGGAGGGGTTCTCCAGTCCCTGTAGTCAATTCACCTCCCCCAGAGGTGGTAGCTAAGAAGAATTCTTCCCTTGAGCTAGCACTGTCTACACTGGGGGAGAAGTCACCTGGACTAGGTCTCTTGGGGGTGTGGGTTTTTCACACATAGCCATTCAGTGTAGGATTGGATTGCTTCCCATAGCGGTGGCATCGGAAATGGAGGGGGAGAACATGTCCAGGAGGCTGGAGATGAGAAGAAGGTGTCTAGCCCTCCGAGGAGGGGACAGCCTTCAGATAGGAGCAGTGAGGGGCAAAGAACCTAACTGGCTGGAGGATGGAGCTTGATTGGTGTCTGACCAGGGTGATATGGCAGGAGGCCCCTTGCAGTCCTGTGCGCCTCTGATTCAGGGAGGCGGCAGCAGCTGATGAGCCGGCTCGCGTTTTGTGGTTTAAATAATTTTTTACTCCTGCAGCTGGGAGCTGGGGCCTTCGTTCATGGATTTGTTTGGGGATTCACAGCCGAGCCTTTTCTCTGTAACAGACTCCCCCTCCCATAATGAATCCCAACACAACGGGAACCCCAGACCTTAACAGCCAGGCTCTCTAGCCCAAGGTCGAACAGCCAGTCAATGGCAGGGCTGAGAATGGACACAGGAGTCCTGACGGCCTTCCAGCCCCGCCTGCTCCAACCACTAGGCCCCACTCCCTTTCCAGAGTTGGGAACAGAACCCAGGTGTCCTGACTTCCAGCCCCGCCCCGCTCCAACCACTAGGCCCCACTCCCTTTCCAGAGTTGGGAACAGAACCCAGGTGTCCTGACTTCCAGCCCCCCCGCTCCAACCACTAGACCCCACTCCCTTTCCAGAGTTGGGAACAGAACCCAGGTGTCCTGACTTCCAGCCCCCCCGCTCCAACCACTAGGCCCCACTCCCTTTCCAGAGTTGGGAACAGAACCCAGGTGTCCTGACTTCCAGCCCCGCCCCGCTCCAACCACTAGGCCCCACTCCCTTTCCAGAGTTGGGAACAGAACCCAGGTGTCCTGACTTCCAGCCCCGCCCCGCTCCAACCACTAGGCCCCACTCCCTTTCCAGAGCTGGGAACAGAACCCAGGTGTCCTGACTTCCAGCCCCCCTGCTCCAACCACTAGGCCCCACTCCCTTTCCAGAGTTGGGAACAGAACCCAGGTGTCCTGACTTCCAGCCCCGCCCCGCTCCAACCACTAGGCCCCACTCCCTTTCCAGAGCTGGGAACAGAACCCAGGTGTCCTGACTTCCAGCCCCCCTGCTCCAACCACTAGACCCAAATGTTATAATTTTGTGAGGCTCCTGCACAGCACCACGTAAACGTTGGGCCAGAACCTCAGCTGATGTAAATCAGAACAGCGCTAAGCCATTGCCTATTTCAATGGCACTATAGCCAATTTATATCCGATGAGGATCTGGCCCCACTGAGTCCAGTGGAGCGACTCCCATTAATACCAGCTGGGGATCTGTTAAGTAGGGACCCTGAGGAACACAAGGACCCAAAAGGCACATACTCTTCAAATGTTCGCACACTGTCTTCCTCCCCCTGCCGTGTGATTCGCGAAACTGAACGACTCCATCTGGAGGGGAGAAAAGAGCTGCAGGATTTCAGCCAGTCGGGCCAGTGGCATTGCCAGCCTGGGATATTTGGGTGGGCCCTGACTTTGGGTGGGCGAGCAATTACAGGGGGCTGGGAGGGCAGGAGGAATGGGGGGCCCACCTCCCCGCACCCCCTGCAGCCGGCTTTGGATGTCCCGCTCCGCCAACCTGCCTGGCATTCTAGCCAGGGTGTGGAGTCTTGCCCCGCTCCACCCACCCAGCCCCGGCAGGAGTGCCAGGCAGGTGGAGCAAGCCCCGTGCCCCGATCCTGCTCCCCGGTTGGAGCGCCAGGCAGATAGGCGGAGTGGGGCAAGTGCTTGGGCCAGAGCAGAGCCGGGGCTGGGGGGTGGGCCTGGATTCTAAGTGGGCGGGCCACGGCCCACCCAGACCCACCTGTGGCTACGCCCTTAGCGTGCAGTTGGCTTGTACCTATCAATTACTCAGCACTTTAGCTGTCTCCTGGTTCAGGCAGGGACTCAGGAGATAGGACCCTGGGCTAGTCACTGCATCTACCAGGGCCTCAGTTCCCCACCTATAACGTGGGGATAATGGTCCCTTCCAGGTCTGCCTTGTCTCTCAGTGTGTGTCTGGGCAGCACCCGGCACAAAGGGTCCCTGATCTCGGTTGTGGTCTGTGAGCCCCCAGCACGACGGGGGCCCGGATCGCCGATGTGGTCTGTGCAGCGCCTGGCACAATGAGGGGCCTGATACACACAATCATAATAACAGAGGTGGCCCTTCAGGCAACGCAAGTTGCAAAACTTTAACAGCTGCCACTTATTTGTATGCAGGACGGGCTCCTCTCCCCTGGCTATCAGTCCAGCTCCCTTCACCAGCACTAAATGTTGCACCAGCTGCTGCCCGTGCAAAGAGGACGGAGCAATAAACACTCTAAGGGGCGGCTGTCAGTTCGTGGGACACAGAGTCAGGTCCTCAGCTGGTGTGAAACAGCACTGCTCCCGGGGCGAATGATCTGGCCCGCACGTCATACCGCGAATAGTGCCAAGGAAGAATTTCCCTTCTTGCAGGCCCCCTCCGAGAGCAATCACATACTCGGAGCCGTTGTGGGGGAAGTGCACAGGGTTTAACTGTGACACGCAGATGTTGTTCAGCACACGGGTCCAGAGGCCTAGAGAGAAGAGAGAGACTGTCTTAGGTCATACGGCCCCATCACCCAGTCCTTGATGCGCTGAGCCTCGAGGTACCCCTGCGCTATCAGTTCTGTGTTGCAGACGGGGAACTAAGGTCCCGAGAAGCTAAGTGACACCCAAGGTAACAGAAGAACTCTGTGACAGAGCAGGGAATTAAACTTTCCCACCTCCCCGGCTGGTTCCCTAATCACTAGACCTCCTTCTCTGGGTGGGGAAGCTGCTGGGTCTTGGCCGTCTCCAGCGTCTCTTACTGGATCCCGGCGCACGAGGAGAAAGGACCGAATAGTTCCCAGTGAAGTAATAGACCAGCTGGTTCTGGCGAAGGAAGAGCACGCTTTCTGTAGCAATGGCATCGACAACAGAGGAGGAGAATACGTTCGCGGCGCAGTTCCGGGACCCGATCCAGCAGCTGTCGATCCCCACCTGAAACACAGAGAGGACAAATGAGGGGCAGCGGACCCGATCCTGATCTCAGCTAGGGGCCGATCCTGCTCCCATTTCAGTTGGCGATAAAGCTCCCCGGGCCTGCTCCTCCGTCTCCCCAAGCCTTGTCATGGACAGCAGTGCCAAGCGGGCATTCCCAGGTCCGAAAGGCAGCATTCCACGCTCACTTTGCACTGCTGTAAAGAAATTCACAAGGCACAGACTCCCTCTGGGGACCCCGCCTGGGTCTGGCCCACAATTCTTGGGCTGACCAGACTTCTCTAGCTGTCCCACTGGCTGGGTCTTGTTTAACTGCCCCTCTCTCTACCCAGCTCTGTAATCTTTTGAGGGAGGTGATCACGCACCATTTTTCTGACTGTTCCCTTCGGCTAACTTGGTTTTTACCGCTGTAAATCCCTTGTTGCAAAACACTCCTGTTGCATTCAGTCCAGATTCCTATTCAGGGACTTTCACCCCTGCAGCCAGCAACCCTGGGAAACACGATCATTGTAGAAAGAAGGCCAGATTTCGACCTCCTGGCAACTGCAGGCCAGAGCAACGTTACTGACTTCAGGGGGCCTATCTCCTGATTCGCGCCAAAGGGAATGAGAGCGGAACCAGAGCTGGCAGCGAAGATCGACTGAAGTGTGTAATATGCTTCCGGATGAAAGGGGCAAAATAAATAAATGTTACATTGCTGTTGTTAAATCAAAAGTAAGGGACCAGAGGCTAGGTTGCCGTTCTACTAGCTGCTGGTGCTTCACCACATGCCTCTCATTACTATACCACATTCCTCGCTGGATCTGGGACTAGAACCCAGGAGTCCTGACTCCTGCTCTCTACTAGAGGGAACTCCCTTCCAGGAGCAGCAATGGAACTCTGGAGTCCTGACTCCCTGTCCCTGCTTCTATCTCCCCTCCCCTCTCTTGTAAACTGAGCCGCCCTGATGTGAAATCAGCGCATGCACATAGACACGTGACGCCACAGCAGCATTATCAGCCTAGGAACCACTGTTCAGACAAGGGCTCTGATTCTGATCTCTGTGCCTGCCACCGGTGTAAAGCTGCCGTGACGTCCCTCCTACTTCAATGGGAACGGGATCGAGCCCTAACTGGAAGAGAGGTGCCATTGCGGCTGCCTTCTGAAGCGACCCAACGCCCCCGTTCCCGGCTCTCTACCTCCACTGCAGTGAAATCCGCAAACTCCGAGTCTGAAACCAGGATGATTTTGTAAGCCTGGAATCCCGCGAGGATCAGCACGGGGGCTTGATTGAAGGTGGACCAAATGGGACGGGACGAGCTGTAAAATGACATCGTCTCCACCAGTGATGTAACCTAGAACGGCAGTTCCAAACTCTCTACCACGGTCACCCACCAATTGCATTTGGGCTAGTTTTGCAACCCACACAGGGTCCAAATTTGTGGGGGGAGGTCCCCACAATCATACACCAGCATCCTTCTTCTCCTTTGCTGCCACCTCCGCCTCCTCCTCGCCCCGATGAAGGGCAGCACCCTCTGCCCCGACACCGCAACTCCAGCCGCTCCTCCAACATGCCCAGGCCAAACCTGCGCGGGGCCGTGACCTAGGTGGTAACGCCCACAGGAACCACTGCTGCGGGGTGAATACAGGGTGGGCTTGCTGTGACAAAGTGGGAATTTTCTGTAATATTTGTATGAAGCCGACGGGTGCCTCAGTTTCCCTCGTATTCCACATGGCTGTGCAGTCAGGGGGAAAAGGACTGTTTGCTCTCAGGGCAGGTTCAGAGACACAGAATCATAGAATAGAATCACAGAAGATCAGGATTGGAAGAGACCTCAGGAGGTATCTAGTTCAACCCCCTGCTCAAAGCAGGACCAACCCCAACTAGGTATGAATGCGGCCTGGCTGTCCGAGCATGAATGGGTCATTAACAAAAGGACAGGCTTGGCTAACCCCATATCAATGGAAAATCTTCTCAGGCAAATCCAATCACAGGACGTTGATGCCTGCAACCCCCAGCACAGAGGGAGATGGATTTTCCCATCTCTCAGCAGGGCAGCGAGGCAATATCCCCCAGCGGGAGAACAAAGGACTGGAGAGGCGGTAGGAGAAGTGCAGCTGCTGGAAGGAGTCGGGGCTTTCCCCGGGGAATTGATAGAGAGAGAACAGCGCTTGAACATGGGGTCAGTTCTCTGGCTGCCCTAAGGACTTCCTGGGCTGTTCGGACCTAGCCGTTTGAGTGTCACTGCAAATGCTGGGTGAGGTGCGTTCATCTCTGTAGAGTGGGCGACTCTCTACCAGGCAGTTTTCTCAGCTGGACTTGCTGGGCAGAGCGCACAGGATGAAGTAGGGGGACCGGTGCCCCCGAGGTTCGGTCAAGGAGGCAGGGAAGCCGTGTGGCTTCCCCTGTGGAGTGGGACCCAGTGGGGGTCTGGCACGCCGAAGGGGTTCCTCCTAGAGACTGTTGCAAAGCTGGGGGCCTAGCACTGATCCGGTGGATCCCTGACACTTGCTCTCCAACCTCCCGCACATACCCTGGGGGTCACCTTTCACACCGGGCCCTCTACCCATCTAGAACCTTCCCGCGACCCACCCGTGGGTCAGGACCCACCGTTCAGGAAACACTGACCCAGAAGGTGCTAAAGGCAGCAGAGGAGAAAAGGCCAGGGTGCATGTCTTCTTGTTTCTCACCTTGGCACTCAGCTCATGTCTACACTACTGCTTAGGGCACTCAGGGGGAGGGGGGGAAACACCCCCCCGAGAGTCTCCGGCTGACATGGCTACCACCGTTCATGGGGGTGGGTTTATGATGTCCATGGGAGAGCTCTCTCCTGTCGGTATTGAGCAGCTACATGAGCGGTCTGACGGTGGCTCGGCTGCAGCGGTACAGCGGCGCCGCTGTAAGGTCGCTAATGTGGACGTGGCGTAATGGTGCGTCTACACCGCAGCCGGGGTGTGTGACCGTAGCTCGCACAGCACACCCCAGCTAGCTGTAATCTAGCTAGCACAGGGACCAATAGCAGGGAAGCTGTGGCAGGATGAGCATCAGAACTGACTAGCTGCCTGAGTAAACACCCAGACTTCCAACCAGGCTTGGTAGAGAAGCAATGGTGCCTAGTGGTTAGAGCCCTAAACTGGCACTTAACAGAGCTAGAGTCTATTCCTGGCTCTGCTCCTGGCCGGCTGGGTGACTTTGGGCAAGTCACATTCCCTCTTCTGTGCCTCAGTTTCCCATCTCTAAAATGGGGATAAAGCAGTTTGAGAACTACAGATAA
The DNA here is from genome assembly GCF_027887155.1 of Malaclemys terrapin pileata. Lineage (NCBI taxonomy): Eukaryota > Metazoa > Chordata > Testudines > Emydidae > Malaclemys > Malaclemys terrapin. Next base: position 16,814,655 of record NC_071524.1, on the reverse strand, counting down.
AAAGCACCATAAAAGAGTTTGGTGTTGTTATTCTAGCTCATGTTAAAACTACTCTGTCTTCTCTAGGGTTTTATCTCGTATTCAGTAACACGAGTTAAGAACACCGCTTTTTTTGTAGCAAAGACAAACCCTTTACCACAATTTACCTTCTCTCCCAGGGAAGTCTGTAAACCTGTCTCAGTTTCCTTCATGTAGCCGTTAATATTCATAAAAAATCTGTAAACAGCGAAGAAAAACTGATTTATAAAGAATATCTTTGCCTGGATTTATTTAAAAAATTGTTGTACGGGCCAGGGGCGTTTCCCACAATGCTTCTGTGCTTGAATGGAGTCATATCTTGAGGTGCAGGGCTAGCCCACATCTGGGAAGATCCCAACTGCTTCCCATGGACCACCTGTCTTAATATCACCAGCTGTTTGGAGATTTCCACAGGCCAAACATTTGCTCCTGAGAACCACCACAGCAAGGCTAAAAGCTGATTCCCCCCCCCCGCGCCCCCCAGCCAGCTGCCGTATTAGGGGTCTGAGCTGTATTCTCTCTCTAAACTCAGGGCACCACATATTCCTCAAAGGGCCCAGTCCAGGGAGGTTCTGAGTACCCCTCAGAGGAACTGAGTACCACCAACCGTCTTTAAAGTCAAGTGTGGTATAAATGTCCAGGATAGATAAGTATAAATGTCCAGGGAGCATGGACGGATGGACAGACAGACAGAAAGCCATGTATCGGGATAGATAGATAGAATAATTTTATCATCTATGTATCCCCTAATATAGCTAGATCCATCTAGCCCCATACATTATCTATCTATCTATCTATCTATCCCCACACACCCCCTCTATCTATCTATCTATCTATCTATCTATCCCCACACACCCCCTCTATCTATCTATCTATCTATCCTAAGACCACCACGGCTCACACAGATGTCCGGGGGGTGTGTGTGTGGATGGACGGATGGATCTCCTCAGGTCTGTATTCCAGCTGTACAGCGCTACACACAGGGGTGACATGCCGTAAATGATTACATCAGAGTCATCCCAGAGGGTCGAAGGGCAGAAGCCCAATTTTCCCTCTCTGCAGGTCCCCTTTAGGGAGGAGGGCAGCTGCCATCTCCCTCCATTTTGGGCAGCTCTCCGACTCCTTGCAGGTTACTGAGGCAGCCCTGGGGATCCTGGGCTGCCCCTGGGCAGCGCCAGCCCTCCTCACCTCTTGCTGTCCACCTCAAAGCCCAGGCCATTGCTCTCCACCAGGACCTCCATCACCACGCTCCTCTTCGTCATTGGCATGGGCGTGTACCAGCACATCCGGCAAACCTCTTCGCTGGCACAAGGCCCTGTCGATGCCCAAGAGACAAAGAGATACCCCCACGAGGCGTGGACACCCTCACATGAGTTCTCAGTCATTCCACTCCTGCGCTTGGGACAGGGCCGGGGCAAAGGCGGCTTTAAACCCTTTGGGCTACCTATATTCTGGGGCTGCACCAGGCCTGGCCCAGCCGCTGGGGTAAGTTAGAGCAGCCTTGGGGCTGCTGTGACTTATGCTCTGCTGCTGATGACAGCAGAGAACAGCCATAGCGCAGTGCACTCTGGCCATTCCCTGGATCCGAGAGGAAGGGAGGGCAGAAAGGCTTGATCTGCCCCCTACACCCGGGTAGGACAGGCCAGTATAGGTCCCTTACACTAGCTGCAGAATTCCTTCTCCATGGGGTTCTTTCTGCCCACCCAGCGCCCCTTTCATGTTGCCAGAGCTCCCCACAGCAGGGCCTTGCCATAAACGAGAATCTGACCACAGCCATGGGTGGAGGCAGACATCTCTCCGTCTTTCCCTCCGCAATTTCTCTCTGTCCTCCCCTCTGCCTCCCCAGCCATCTGTCTTGCTCTCATGGCTGCAGCAGCTCCTCACTTCCTCCAACAAACAGGGAAGAAGCCAGGGACTAAAGGGAAGTGCCTAACTCCTTTCTCTCTAGGTGGATTCCCAGAGCAAGGTTACGGGCTCGGCTCTGGGGCCTGGCACAAAACCTGATGAGCCATTTAAGTCCCATTTAAACCCTCAAAAGGAAACTTAAGCAGTGCCTGAACCTTGGCCTATCTCTCAGCACCCGGGGGCGGGAGGGGCAGGGTAATTTCACGCCCTAGAGCAAAGTAACTCAGGTAACAAGAGAGTAGAGCCCCGGGCCTGCCAGGCTGTAATACCAGCAATCACCTGCAGAGGGAACCCCTGTTATTTGCACTGAAATGGGAACAGAAGCAGAATACCCTTGAGCCGGTAAGGGGCGCCTTTCATCTCAATCTGCAGCTGCTCGGGTTTCTGATGCTCTGTGTTGACGGGCGCTTCAAACGTTATGGTCACAATGGGCCTCAGCCCGGTCAGGTGAGCATTGCGAATGACCTTCGCCGCGTCCTGGTGGGAAGGAAGAGAGGAAAGAGAGGAGCTACCGTGCTGAGGGGCTGAGCTCCCCGCCCGAGCACTGAACCAGCGCAGCTTTCGTCGGCTTGGAGGATCACATGCAATCGCTGCTTGACGCCCTCTGGTGCAGTTCTTGGGGGCGCTAGCCTGGGATGCTGGAGTCATGGGGTTAATTCCCTGCTCTGCCACTGCCTTGCTATGTGGCACTGGGCAAGTTGCTGCTCTGTGCCTCAGTTTCCCCACATATGAGATGAGAATAGAGGCACTTACCCTTGTTGGTAAAATGCCCTGAGACTGATGGAGGCAGCATATTATATGAGGGGAGGAAGAAGGGCCAAGTGGTATGGGCAAAGGACTTACCTAGGACTTGGGAGACATGAGTTCTGGTCCTGGTGCTGCCACAGACTCCTTATGTGACCTTGGGCAAGTCCCTTAGCCGCTCTGTGCCTCAATTCCCCCATCTGTACAATGGGGAAAACAGCCCTTCCCCACCTCATAGGGGTGTTGTGGGGATGAACACATTAAATATTATGAGATGCTCAGATACTACAGTGATGGGCACCATGTAAGTACCTGAGGCCAGGCCATGCAGGTGGGAAGAGGAGTGATCCCTGACTGACAGAGTTGGGCCAGCAGAAGTCCCTAGCTTAGACACGGCTCTGCCAACAAAACCATGCCCTTCCCACTACAGCCTGTTTCCCTCACCGGCGGTGGTGGGTTTACTGTAACAAAACACAGCTCTGCCAGTATAGCTGCCTCCACACTACAAGGGCCTTGTCGGTGTTGTGGACCTGTATTCCTATACTGTGCTGCAGGAGTAGACAACCTATGGCACGCGTGCCAAAGGCGACACGTGCGCTGATTTTCAGTGGTACTCACACTGCCCGGGTCCTGGCCATTGGTCCGGGGGGCTCTGCATTTTAATTTAATTTGAAATGAAGCTTCTTAAACATTTTAAACATCTTATTGACTTTACAGACAACAACAGTTTAGTTCTATATTACAGACTTATAGAAAGAGCCCTTCTAAACACGTTAAAATGTCTGACTGGCACGCGAAACCTTAAATTACAGTGAAGAAATGAAGACTCGGCACAGCACTTCTGAAAGGCTGCCGACCCCTGCTGTGGTGCAAAGCACTTCTAGTATAGACTAGGCCTGAGACCGATACCGCCAAAGAACACCAGGTGGGGCTGTTTTTTCAGTCATTTCCGGATTCACGGTGTTTTGCGGCCATAGCAAATTCCCAGCAGCCGCAGTTGTGACAGTTAAAATGTTAGACTAGTGAGAGTCCAGTCACATGGTTATCCGGAAGTGTCATGTAAATAAAATAACAAATTTTTCCAGTGTAAAGAATAACATGTACTATGAATTATACCACAAATGTTACACGGTTATTACTAATTCTACCAATTTTTAAAAACGGCAGTGGCATGTGAAGACCCTGGTGGCTGCACACTCCAATTGCAACGCGATCTCTTTACTGTACCTGAGTGATGCAGGTTAGATTGATTTTCAAGTAGTACGGGAAGCCCAGGTAGTGCTGTCAGAAAGGAGAAGCAGACAGTTCAGAAAAAAGCTTTGAAACTTTGGGTCGACAGGTGCTAACCAGGACTTTTCCTCTAGTTCAAAGACAAATCGCAGGGCTGTTTAACAGTCGAGGTGAAACTGGCTGTTGGTTCTCTGTCCACTTCCCAGCATCAGAAGAGCTGGGAACAGACCCTGCAAATCCTGACTCCCATTCCCCTGCCTTGGACCACTCTCCTTCCCAGAGCTGCGAATACATCCTACTCCCCTGTTCCAACCAGCATACCACACTCTTCTCTAGTGGATCACCTTCCACCATTCCAGTGGCAGAACAGGAAACAAAACCCAGGAGTCCCCTGCTCTAAAAACAGGCTTGGCAGAATTCGATTTTGATTTTTTTGATAATTTTGACGGATAATATCAATGTGGATTTTTAAGCATTTTAAAATTTTTATTGATTTAAATTTTCACAGCTGCGGGAAATTTCGGGAGGTCAGCCAATGGGGCGGGTCAGACAATAATTACTTAATGACAGTAGATGTTGAGATTCAAAACATTCAAGCTTTCTAGCTGTTAAAACACAAACTGTCAACATCACATGTCAAACTATGCAAAGGGTGTAGCCTTACACCAAACTCTAATCCGTTCTCAAGCAGCTTTTTTCTTACTCTGCTGATCTGTACATTTCGATGGTTATCAATGGCTGTTTTTGTCAGTTTATATGTGTATGATATTTACATGTGCTGACATTTACCAACGGAAATCTAATCCTTCCAAGCCTATCTAAAAACGACCCCGACCACACTGATCCTACAGCTATTGTTAAGCATGAAGACTATTGGGGAAGCGTCTTCATGCTGCCACCGAAAAAATAAACTTTCAAAATCAATGACTTTTCGGGGGCTGTGACGGTTTTATACCAGTGTAACTCCATTGACTTGGGTGGAGTTACTCCTGATTTACGCCAAGATAAGCGTGAAAAGAATCAGGCTCCAGCTTTGTTCAAGCGTCGAGTAGGTAAAATTTACTAGTGGGAAGGTTTAAACCATCTCAACCTTACACAGGCAAATTTGCCTGTACAAAAAAGGGAGTATTGAGCCCAATGGATCAGAGCTGATGTGAGAGCAGAATCAAGCCCTGTTCTACACCCCTCATCCCCCCGCCAAGCCTTCTGAAAAAGTCACACTCACCGAATTTTTATCATTCAGGTCTATGGCCGAGTCTGTCAGATTCTGGAACACAGACGCTATGCTAGTGACTGGGCGCTGCCTAAAAAACACAGCTTGGTCCCCACCTAGATTGTCAAAATCGTTGAGCACAACTTTCCACTCGCAGTCCTTCAACAGCAGGCAAACCTGTATGTGCAGCGGCACCAGCAGGGCAAAAGGATGCTGCATATTCTGCGTCTCTTGGTTTCTACACAGGGACCCTGAAGAATAAACGAAACATTGACGCTTTCTATCCACTTCATTAAGAATAATCATATTTAACCCTGATATAGTAAAACACTTGACTGAGCTACCTATGAAACTGATATAAATACAGGGATTACTTCATACAGCACCGAAATGCAACCACCTCTGGAGTGGGACATGGCAGCTCTTCTAGAAGGGAGCACTTTATCTACTAGTAAAAGGCATGAAAGGCAGTAGCTGTTTCCATGGTTGCTCTCCCAGCAATGAAATGCAGCCAGCTCTGGGATGGAGCATAGCTGCTGATTTTACCAGCACACAGCAGTAATTCACAGCAGTTTGGGATGGGAAGTGAAGAAGAATACCACTCTATCCAGCTGAAACTGCAGGAGGATTTTTGGGAGGCAGTGTTTAAATACTGAATTGGAATGCAGTCAGGGAAGAGTTTCAGAGTGAACTGGAGGTCACAGCTTGGAGGAGTCTTTAGGCACTTAACCTAAATACTTTTGTGCATCTGGGCCTGAATTCGGAATTAACTGCCTCCCACTCCCTAGGATCCCCAGAGGGATTTCAGTTTTGGGGCCAGTTGCTCAACTGGGGTAAATCAGCATTGCTCTATTGACAGCAATGGACCTACGTCAATTTACACAAACTGGGGTTTGTGTTAAAAACATGAAGAACCACCAGTTCTAGCTGGGTTTTGTCTTGAGATCATTTGAACTTAAACTTCCCCGTGAATCTCAGGGGCTGTGAATCTAAACTCATCACAAGCCCATGTGACCCGAAACCAGCTCTAAACTGGAGTTCTACGTAAATCTTGTGGCTCTTTTCTAGGGATCAGAAACAAACCTCGTGCTGTGCTATTGGAGGGTGTTAATACAGGAGATAACTAAGCAGCACAAGTGTGTGAAATCCACTAGGTTTTGGAAGATAGGAAGTTTTATATGAAACCTTCTCTACGGGATGTGGGGAGAGCAGCTAGAATCAGGGTTGGCTGATGTTATGGCAGGTATGGGACGCCACCTGGTGGAAAACCATAGTGGGAAGACCTAAAGGAGATTCCGTAATGTGTAGTTACAATGATAGCCTCGGCCTCTCCCCCCACAAGGGACCCAATACACCTTCTAAACATTTAAGGAATGTAACCTCACAAAATAATTTGGCACAGCACAGGATTAAGAGGGCACGTGTTGTACAGGTTAGAGCCGAGGGTTGGAACTGGTACTCCTGGGTTTTCTTCCTGGCTCTGCCACGGACTCAGAGACCCAGAGAAGGCAAGTCACACGCACACACCCCGTGTGCCTCAGTTTCCCATTGTGCTAATTCTCACGATTTCATCATGAGTCTCCTGATAAATTTATTAAAAGCCCCTGGTCCTGAAGAACGGACTTACAGGAGAATCTCCACTTTCATTTTTAAAAACCCCATTGTTAGCCTTCGCCTGTGGAGAACAGCTGGAAAGTGTGGCCTGCGCACCCGCTATAGGCTCAGAAAGCTGCAGGCAAAGGAAGAGAGCCCAGTAATTATCATTTCAAACAATCTCATGATGCTCTGAAGCTGGATTTACGGTTTTGGAATTACCCAGCCTGATTATGCCCCGTGCCGCCCTATGATGTCACTTCCCCTCCCCTCATGACATCACACCCGCCCTCCTTTCCATGCCACATTTCCCCCATGACATCACAGCCTCTTCCCTTCTGACACCGGTGCATCTCCTCGTGACATCACACCCCCTCATGACATCACAGCCTCTTCCCTTCTGACACCGGCGCATCTCCTCGTGACATCACACCCCCTCATGACATCACATCCTCTTCCCTTCTGACACTGGCGCATCTCCTCGTGACATCACACCCCCTCATGACGTCACAGCCTCTTCCCTTCTGACACCGGCGCATCTCCTCGTGACATCACACCCCCTCATGACATCACAGCCTCTTCCCTTCTGACACCGGTGCATCTCCTCGTGACATCACACCCCCTCATGACATCACAGCCTCTTCCCTTCTGACACCGGCGCATCTCCTCGTGACATCACACCCCCTCATGACATCACATCCTCTTCCCTTCTGACACCGGCGCATCTCCTCATGACATCACACCCCCTCATGACGTCACATCCGCCCCCTTTAGGGTTTCATGTTCCCCTCAGGGTATCATTCCCCCCCTCTTTCCCGCCCAATGATGTCACATCCGCTCCCCTCCCGGGGGCCCATCCTCGATCCCTATGACGTCACGCATTCCGTTTTCCTGACGTCACGCACTGCCCCAAGATGTCACACACCCTAAGGCAAAGGCCTTCCCGCTTTCAGGCGGCGCGCGCGCGCCGCCCGACCCTTGCTGATGACGTCAGACGTCGTGCGCGCGCCCTCCCTCGTCCGGTCAGGCGGCTTCGTGGTGCGTCACCGAGGCGCGCGCCCGCCCTGTTGGCTGCAGGCCGCGGTTGCCATGGGGGGGGACGGCCGTAAAGCAGCGCGGCGCCGGCGGCCGTAAAGGGGGCGGCGCCGCGGCGCGGCTGCCGATTCATGGCAGCGATGGCGGCGGCCGGGCTGGTGGTGAACGGGGCGGACGCGGCCGCGGGGCTGAAGGCGGCGGCCGGGATGTACGAGCAGCTCAAGGGCGAGTGGAACCGCAAGAGCCCGAACCTCAGCAAGTGCGGCGAGGCGCTGGGCCGCCTCAAGGTGCGGGGGGCGGGGGGAGCTGGGGCCGGGGTCATGGGGGGGGGCTGGGGGGAAGCGGGAGGGAGGACGAGGGGGGAGGGTCGGGGGGGTGGGGGAGGAGCTGGGAGGGGAGATGGGGGGTGAGGGGAGGGGAGGGGGAGAGAGGATGCGGGGGGGAGCTGTGGGCTGGGGGGAGCTGAGAGGGGAGCTGGGGGGTGAGGGGAGGGGGAGAGAGGACGTGGGGGGGCTGTGGGCCGGGGGGGAGCGGAGAGGGAGGATGGGGTTGGGGGGAGAGGATGAGGGGTGGGGGAGGAGCTGGGAGGGGAGATGGGGGGTGAGGGGAGGGGGAGAGAGGATGCGGGGGGGAGCTGTGGGCTGGGGGGAGAGGAGAGGGAGGATGGGGTTGTGGGGGAGAGGATGAGGGGTGTGGGAGGAGCTGGGAGGGGAGATGGGGGGTGAGGGGAGGGAGAGAGAGGATGCGGGGGGGAGCTGTGGGCTGGGGGGAGCTGAGAGGGGAGCTGGGGGGTGAGGGGAGGGGGAGAGAGGATGCGGGGGGGAGCTGTGGGCTGGGGGGAGCGGAGAGGGAGGATGGGGTTGTGGGGGAGAGGATGAGGGGTGGGGGAGGAGCTGGGAGGGGAGATGGGGGGTGAGGGGAGGGAGAGAGAGGATGCGGGGGGGGAGCTGTGGGCCGGGGGGAGCGGAGAGGGAGGATGGGGTTGGGGGGAGAGGATGAGGGGTGGGGGAGGAGCTGGGAGGGGAGAGAGGATGCGGGGGGGAGCTGTGGGCTGGGGGGAGGAGCTGAGAGGGAGGATGGGGTTGAGAGGGAGATGGGGGGTGCAGGGATAGGGAGCCTGACTGGGCGAGGAGTTTTGGAGCTGGGGAAGGGGCTGGAATCCCTTGAATTGGGGGCGGGGGGGGGGGTGTCGGGTCTGGACCCCCCTGCCCAGGATGGGGCTGGCGCAGGGAGAGGGGCCGCTCCTCTGCCGAGGGGGAGGGTGGGGACCATTCTGCTGCTGGAGGGGGAGCCCTTCACCCCACTTTTCCCCATTAGGGGTCCTGTTGTCGTGCTCTAGGGGCTGGCATCTCTCCATCCCCTGGGTTTAGCTTCGCTCCTCTGTACCACCTTCGGCTTCACCCCTGTGATTTTGCCACTGCCCCGGTGGAGGGCAGGGCAGGGTAGGAGGCTGGTGGGGATCCTGGTCGGTCTTTGGCAGGGTGCTTGTCCCTACGGAGTAGTGAGGCTGGATGGCAGGCAGGCCAGGGAGAATTGGGACTGCGGGTTAGTTGGGGAGAGGGAAATGTCATCCGGGAGACAGTAGGAAAGAAGCCTTATTGGAGGGCGGCATGTCTTGTACGCATTGGTCCAGGCAAGAATAATAATGTGGGCATCCAGTGTGGTGTAAAATCCTCTGGCCCTGGTGTGGCTGCTGCTTCCTGAACAGAGTCTGGGTCCCAGCAGAAGACACCGTATCTCCTGTGCTTCTGTAGGGTCCCTTGGACGGAACGATCCCAGAACACTGTGTGCGAAGTCCACTGAAATGCAACCACCTCTGGGGTGGTAGCTGTTGAGCGACCCCATGGCAGTGCAGCATGGTAGCTTAAGACATGGGAGGTGAAGAAGAATCCTGTATCGGACTGAAGGCGAGCAGAATTTAGGGAGGCCAAGATGGAACTTGGAATCTGAGCTGGAGCGTGGCCCAGTTGATTCCTTCTTAAAATATGTCTGAGAGATTTGGTGAATGATCCTCAAAGTGCCTTTTTTCCAAGGAGACTTGGCACCTTTGTCTCCACCTGAGCAGGCCGGACCCTAGAGCTGTACCCCTGTGTCAGAAATGGTGTGGGGGAGAGAATCGTGGGATCCTGCAGGAGGTGGGGTTGGTGAGTCAGAAGGTGTTGTCTGCTTCCCACGGGCCATTTGTGCCTTAATATTTACAAATCTCTGCTCAAGTGCTGCTGTCGTGCCCGCTAAGTCGCTAGTCAGCCCAGTGCGCCAGCATCATGCTAAGGTAGGATTGAGGGGAACCCAAGGTTGAGGCCACCTGTTAAAGATCCCAAGGGACTGTTGGTAAGAATTGGGGTGTTACCTAGGTTGGAATTCAGCCAGAGTTACTGGGTTAATTACATCCTGCCTCCTTAAATTCCTGACCACCGCCGTCTCGGTTAAATGTTGGGTTCTTCTTCACTTCCTGCCCAAAATTGTGGTGCTGGTAAGTGGCTGTAGCATTCCACCCCAGAAGTGGCTGATGTGAAGGAACCCCTGGTATTGCTGTAAGCGTTTGAGGCTTAGGATCAATTGGCAGAACTGAGCGCTTTGGAAAGTCCAGCTTTAAACCGAGAGCTGTTCTGCACCTCAGCTGTAGCAGGGCTGGTGCTCCACCGTCAGTGTGCATTTGTTAACGCTTTGGTTGAACGTAGCACTGCTGAAAGGGGCGAGCTGAGCAATACCAAAGGCTTCTTTGCCCCCAGGACAGGTACAGCCAGCGTAAGCACGCCTGCCGTCCACCCCCTCCGCCAAGAGGGGCCCAACCTGGCAACTCCGTTGCCAAAGACTCTGGTGTACTCAGCCTTAGCCTGCCACCCAGTTGTGTTGAGGGAGTCTCCCATTGTGGCCACCTGTGCTGCAAGGAACTGGACTGAGCCCCATTGCATTCAGGCCCCCACGGCCCTTGGTGGAATGCTACGTCTTGGTTGTCCTAGCGTCCGGTCTCGTGTAACGCGGCTCTGCTTTTCTGTTCCAGCTAGCCCTGCTGGAGCTCAACTTCCTGCCTACTACAGGCACGAAACTGACGAAGCAGCAGCTTATATTAGCCAGTGAGTATCCTCTCTGCATTCCCTAGAAGGAGCTTGTCCTGTCCTGTCTCTCCAACCCCCCCGTCCCTCCCCCGACTAGCAGGCCATGCAAGCTTAGCTGCAGTTTGTCTCTGTGTTGCGTGGCAAATGGCCAAAATGCACTGGGTCTGATATCCGCCTCCTGACTGATACTTCTAGTGAAAGGGCAGACTTCCCTGATGAAGGGGGCTGGCTATATGTGGCGGAGGGGGTTTCCTTCCTGACCACGCGCCCCTGGCGAATGAGATTTGTTCAGCCCTGGCGTCGCTGCAGTGCTGCGAATAGAAAAGGGAGCCTTTTGAGATCTCGGTCAGGCGAGAAGCCCCACTGCTCTCCGCCAGTCGAGCTCTCTTACTCTGCCTTTCCATCTCTCTCTGTGCCAGGGGATATTCTGGAAATCGGAGCCCAGTGGAGCATTCTGAAGAAAGACATCCCATCGTTCGAGAGATACATGGCTCAGCTGAAATGCTACTACTTTGACTACAAGTGAGTAGCCCCAGCATTTCGGACCCCCAGCATTTCGTAGCGTAACCACTGACCCCTGTGGGATGGGAGACGTTCCCATCATACGATACCTGGGAGTACTGACCTCCTTAGACTTTCGTTGCTGGTAGTGTGAATACACATGGTTTGGTTCAGCTAGTCTGGTATATTTGATGCCAGTGGCCCCTTTGGTCCAAAATCCTGTCTCCTGCCACGCTGGATTGGATCCCGGTGACGCTCTGGTCCAATCTCCTGCTGCAGTGAATGGCTCAGATCAGTGGGCCCTCTAGTCAGGTATCCTGTCTCTGATAGCAGCCCAGGAGAGGTGCCCCAAACAAAACCACTGCACGGGCACAACACAACTAGCAGCACCGTGCTGTTCCCTGGGAGCGATCCTTTCCCAGGCCTCGGGTAAGTCTCCCAGATCTTAGTCCCCTTTTAATAAAGAATGTTCTAAACGGGTGCAAAAAAGCCAAACAGAAAAACTGAATTAGACCGAACCAAAAGCTTCCTGCTATCGCTCAAGGACTATGTTGAAATAATGCCTGTGAGCCAGAAAACATGGGCCCGAAATTAATAAACCAAAATTGGTGTGTTAGAAACTAGTCCTCATTGGTGGCCAAATTAATGAGGGGGTGGGCTATTCCACCTGTCATTCTCTTTTTTTTGGTCCTTAAAGAAAGAGATGGGGGCGGGGGAGAAAAGGGGGGATAAGCAAAAACAGACAGAGGCTACTGGAGCGAGCTTCATCGTAGCTGGTACCTCTGCACTCCTTCATCCTGCTCCTGAGAGATGGCCAGGCGAGGGACAGGGGCCAGATAATAGCACCACCTCAGCCACTGCCTGGGATAAAACAGGATCAGACTTTAACAGCGGCGGCTCCAGCGAACATCTTTGCTTTTCCCAGAAAGGAGCGTTCTCACCCACTGCTCTGTCAGCCGGCTGGAGGGAAAGGGACCAAGGGATGCTGCTAGAATGAAACCCTTATTTAATGCTTTACATTTCCAAGGCTTTTCAGGGTTTTTCCTTCTTTTACCTGTACCAAAAGGGTAACAGGCTGCTTAATGGTGTGTGCGCCAGGGTACTAAGCAGGCTGAGCTCTCGGGATCCTTGTTTAATGTTAGACAGTGACTGGGTCTGTTAACATCTTTGGGCCTCTATTGAAATGAATACACGGCTGTTCCTTGTAGGGATGAGTTACCGGACTCCGCTTACAAGCATCAGCTGCTAGGACTGAACCTGCTCTTCCTGCTGTCCCAGAACCGCGTGGCTGAGTTCCACACCGAGCTAGAGAGACTCCCAGCGAAGGACATCCAGACCAACGTGTACATCAAACACCCCGTCTCGCTAGAGCAGGTAGCTCCCTCGGCTGCTCCCACCGCGGCCTGCTCGGCCTGCCGCTGGCCCTGCCACTGCAGTGTTGGTGGCCTACCCCCTTTCTGCCCATGGCTTTGGGTTACTGGTGTTTGTGCCTGTTCTATGCATTGTTGGCCTTTCCGGCTTACTGTGGGGTGGGCTCAGTGCGTGGCTGTGTCACTGCATGGATGGGAGCCATCCAGCGAAAGCCTGAGGGGTACTAACACCAGTAGCATCTGCCTGGCAGCAGTGAGCCAACACCCCAGCCTGGGGCTAGGGGACACGGTGCTGCTACAGCTGCCAGCTTTTTGGATGAGCTGTAAAACAGGCCCTGACCGCTTAGGAAAGATTCCCAGCATGCGTTTGGGTAGAACTGGAGCGTTACCCCTCGAAAAATACAGTGCCATCCTACTTCTCTCGCTGTTTCACTGAGTCGTAGCTTCTGGGCCAGTGTTGCTGTGCGCTGTTAAACAGCAGCCACGGTGCAGCCTAGAGGTGGTCGCATCTTAGCAGTGGGTGGAGGCACGTGCATGCATGGCATAACTGCATTGGGGAGTAAGGTTAAAGTGGGCCTGGCTTCAGGAGCAATTAATCCAACCCCCAAGACAAACTCCTTGAATCTCTGTTTCTCTCCTGGGCTAGTACTTGATGGAAGGCAGCTACAACAAAGTGTTCCTGGCCAAAGGAAACATCCCTGCTGAGAGTTACACTTTCTTCATCGACATCTTATTGGACACCATTCGGTGAGTCTTTCTTTTCCTATTGGCTTTTTCGATCCACCCTCAGCGTGGGCTGTTAAAGGGAACCCAGAGCATGCAGGAAAGCACCTGATAAGATGAAGAGCAGCTAACAAGCTAGGGCATCGGCGTCTTGCCATCATGAATCGGTCCAGAGGAATTTATTTTCCCATTGGAACGTGTCAGGGAAATTGGAGTTTTTCCAAGTGGCTGCAAGGTGCACGCTGTAATGGAAGTGGCTTCTCTTCCATTAGGTGTATTATGGTAGCACCGAGGCGCCCGAGTCATGGATCGCTGTGCTAGGAGATGTACAAACACAGAACAAAACCCCTGGCCCTAAGAAGCATACAATCTAGCTGCTGTGAAACAAACTCACATAGGAAATAGCATGTAATACATACTTCCTGTAACCTCTTAGCACTTTCCAAATCACCATCCCCTCCCGCCCAGCACATGCCCACAGCTCAGAAAGGGCTAACCTCAGGGAGCCCAAGCATGGAACAACCTAGGATCTGAGAAAGTTAGGAGCGGCTGGAATGCAAGGGTGGAGGGAGATACTTTTGACTGGAAAGTAACTGTGTGAATCCTGCCACAGCAGTATGGCAAAAATTCTCCTAAGTGCCCACTGATTCTGGGTGACCCACCTGAGCCCCCTTTTCAAAGGGCCCTTTAAAATATCTGTTCATATCTGTGGTGTTTTTCTGGTCCCTTTTATCATAGTGTCTGAGCACCTCCCAGGCTGTAATGGATTAATCCTCACATCCCCCCTTCTGGCAGGGCTGTTATCCCGTTGTTACAAATGGGGAAACCGAGGCACTGAGTGATCGAGTTCACACAGCAAGTCTGTGGCTTGTGTTTCGGCCAGACACCGGGTCAGGAAGGGATTTTTTTTCCCCTCTTTCTGGTGTGGGTTCCCGGCCTGGTTTATCTGCGTCTATCTCAGTCACTTCACTGCCATTGCAGGGGCCTTGGGCACTGGTGCCCTCCTCTGGCATACAATAGTCTAGTCTTCTATGGGCTGAGATACTTTGGTCTCATGTTAGCATGCTGGTGCTGGGTGGGGCTGATGGCCTGTGCCAGACAGGTCAGACCAGCTGATCTAGTGGTCTCGTCTGGCCTTAAACCCTATGACTCTGACTCAAAGGAATTGAACGCCAGTTTCCTGAGTCCCAGGCTAATCCCCTAACCACTGGGCCATCCTTCCTTGTCTCAAGTTGGGCTCTCCAAATCACCCCATGTGTGTGAGCCTCTTGGCCTAGCCGCCTTCCTCCCTGCCTGTAGAAATCCAGTCTTCCAGCCCGTTGAGTTCTGTTGCTGCTGTATGTCTCGTGCTGTTTTCGAAGGCAGAGGTCTAACCACCTTGTTTCCCTCTGGTGTCAGGGATGAAATCGCTGGCTGCATTGAGAAGGCTTATGAGAAAATCCTCTTCAACGAAGCCACCAGGGTTCTGTTCTTCAACACCCCCAAGAAAATGACGGAATACGCCAAGAAGGTGTGTGAGCCGCTGTCACTAAAGAGAACCCCACTGTCAGCTGACCTGCGGCCGTGTGGGCAGCAGAGTCTGACCTACTGGCTTTGTTGACAAGTCCATTTCTGCTACTCTTTATTCCTGCTAGTCCTTCAAAGCTGCCACAGCTCTGGCAGGCTGAGCCAGATTCGAGCCTGGCTCGTATATCGGCAGGATGGTTAGCCACTAGAGCTGGTGCGAATACAGGGCTGTTTGTTTTTCCCCACAAAACACTTGGGCCAAAACCCTCTATTCAAAACCAGTGCCGCAGTGCCTCATGGGAGTTGTAGTTTGCCTGTCTTTTGCTCCCCGCCTCCTCTGTGACCCAGGCTTTCTGGTTGGACTACATCTCCCATGATGCACCACCTTCTCCCCTCTTGGTAAGGAGTGGTGAATTGCGGGAGTTCCTGGCTGTGGTGTATCATGGGAGATGTAGTCCAGCCAGACTACGCGGTGGTTCTTAAGATCTGAAATCCCCATGGCGTAACCTATCTGGAAGGGTTGAACTGGCTGGGATTCTGCCCTGCGCCTCCAGGAAGGTGGAAGGGTTTCAAGCCACCCTGTAAAGAGGAAATAACGCACAGCCTTGAAACCCATAAATCAGGAGAGGGCTTGAAACTCCTAAAATTCGAATAAAATGTGTTTTTCCCTTTATTTTAGCGCGGTTGGGTTCTGGGTCCACACAACTACTACAGCTTCAGCAGCCAGCAGCAGAAACCCGAAGACACCACCATCCCGTCGACAGAGTTAGCTAAACAAGTCATTGAATACGCCAGGCAGCTAGAAATGATCGTCTAGCTGAGCTCCGCCGGGACTCTTTCCCCACCCCCGCCCTGGTCCCCTTGTTATTTTAGTGTCTTACTCCTGGTTCCCATCAACCTGTCCGTTTTTAAAACTATTTAAAAGGTTTCTCCAGGACAGCACAGTTACAGTGTGAGCAGCCAGGCTGCCTTGTTCCTTTATGCAGAAATGTCCCATAAGCAGGAAGGGCCCTAAAGGGTCACACTGCTCTGGGCTTCTCTGGTTCAGCAGCATGGGTGGAGGGCAAGACCCTTTTTAAAACCCTTCTAAACCCAAACTCTTCTCCATGTGGTGGACCCACTTTCCAGCCCACAGCCATTAACACCCGTGTTCTGGATGCTGTGGTACGGGTGATGGCCTCTATTCTACGCGCCTCTGTCAAGCAGGGTAGCGGGGGCACGTCAGATTCTAGTCAACAAATGGTTAAGCAGCCCCCAAGAGCCATCATTAAAGTGTTTTGCTTCGTATTCCCTGCTCCAGTTGTTGAGTCATTTAAAGGGACTGTGTCAGTTTAAAGGGACTGTGTCAGTTTAAATAAAACGATCGTTTCTTGTACAAATGCATTTCCTCGGTTGTGGTGGTACGGAACCCCCTGAGCTTAACACCGCATAACGTTAAGGTTGAAGAGAGTTGGGCACCCAGTTAATGTGACTGGGAAGCAGACATCTAACACTTTAGGTGGCTGTGAAAGGTCAGCTGGAAATCTCTGCTGCTCCCTGTTTGATCTTGTTTCTCTGGGCAATGAAATGAGACTGTAGAGGAAGGATGGTCTGGGGGTTAAGGTGCTTGGCTGGGACTTGGAAGACCCAGGTTCATTCCCTGCTGTGCTACAGAATCCCTCTGTGACCTTGGCCACTTCACCTAAATACACCTTTTGAGGTGCTGGGCCTCAATTCCCCCTCTAAAAGGGAGATCACAGCTCTGCCCTGCCTCAGGGGTGGTGCGGGGCTCCGGTACTACAGTGACAGGGACCATGTAAGTACTGTAGACAGCTAAGCCCTTTCTCTGGGTTCTCCAAGGCTGCAGGCTTTGGCTACAGCTAACACAGGGGCATGTTTATAGCCAGACAGACTGGAGGAGTTTTTTTTGTCGGACTTAAAAATAAAGTAAATATTGGAAATATTTGTGTTTGTAAAATCTTCTAGAGTTAAAACCTAACCCCCCCAGCAGTCCTGGCTGGCTTCCTTAACAGTTTGGCAGCCTGGCTCTGCCCAAAACATTCCCATCAGGAATACCAGACCTTACCTTGCCCCCTCCTAGTTAAAACACATGAGTTTCAGCTGGTGCCCCTTTGCTGGGTCACCTTTCTCTGTTTTTCACCTGACTAGACCAAAGGGAGTGGGTTTGGTACCAAGCCCCAGGCCTCTGTCTTCCCTTGGAATTCAGTATCAAATACAAACGCAACGGGCAGTTGTCTTAATTGTTCTGAGGAGGGTGGTAATACCCCGCAAGGGGAAAGCGGCATGCATCAGATTACAGCCTTGGTGCGTGTAGGGGCTGCTGTGTCCAGCTGCAGAGCTCCCCGGGGGAGGCTGTACAGGGCTGCACCCACCCGGCATACACTGGGGTGAAGGCCAGACACCACAGGAGCCGTCCCCAGGTGCGCACCTTGCCCAGACAAAAGCTGGTTCCTCCACGACTGAATTTCACCTTGAGTCTGAAGATGATTGTGAGCTGTCATCATCATTAACAGAAGGGGAACAAACCAGCCATCCTCCTGCTTCCCTGTGAGGGCGGTTTCGAAGGACCTTTCGTTTATTAGCTCCCTGTCTCTCTAAAGCACCTTTGCACGGGCGCCTCTGCCACTCAGGTACTGCTGTCTGTGACTGCGACGGAGCAAACACAAATTGCAGCTGTTAAAAGTCAGGCGTCCTGCTGAGGCAGAAACTTCACTGAACGGAGCAATGCAAACGTTTAGCTAAACTTTGGAACTCACCGCTATGTGGAAGTAGCGAGGCCCAGAGGTTAGCAGGATTTTCACAGCATGGACCTGGCAAAGCGGGTGTGAAATGCTATGTGGTCAGAAGTCACGCTTTTTGCACGGGTGTCAGTGACTGCACCGGAGAACTGCTTCCCACTCCCCTGAAGCTGTTGCACGATGCTGCAAAGAAAAACTTCAACTCCCCCCCCCCCCATTTTTCAGTGACCTTTAAGACTGAAAATGTGAAACGTAAGGAGGTAAGTTCATTCGGGATGGGGCGTTTCTCCTTGGTCTGTGTTTGTACTAGCACGCCGGGGTCCTAGCGGCCGTAGCTGGCTGGCCTGGGACTGAGCAACTGAAATAATGCCTCGCTCGTATCTAGCACTTCTCAGCAGTAGCTCTCGAAGCGCTTGACAGTCTAATGTATTTATTACAGCCTCACAGCTGGGGAGAATCTCCTGGTATAACTATCGTAGGGGTAGCGGGGCACAGTGCCCCTGGCAGCTGGGCCGTTAGTCTGGAATAAAGTCACTTAGCCTGGAGTACCGACTCTGCTTTCATTCTGGAGCAGCGCCCGCACTGGAGAGGGAACAGCAATAGCAGAAGAACTATTTTTCTATGTTTGTGCTGGGAAATCTCTCTGGGTGGACACGTGCTTTGAAAATTCAGGCCCTTTTCAAGATCTTAACCCAAACTGCAACATGAGGCCTGAATGTTTAACATGGAGGTTTGCCCTGGGCCGTTGCGTTTTCCCTCCTTGCTGCTGGGGCGGGCTGCTTCCTGGGTGGAGAACAGCTGGAACTCCTGCCTAGGCCATCCAGGAACTTGTGCTGGGCTGAGAGGTGGTTTTAGCAGGCGGGGGACAGCAAGACTGGAGCTTGCCCTTGCCTAGAGCTGGGCGCAGCCGGGCAAGCTTCCGCTCCCAACACGCAGCCCCGGCTACGCCAGTCCTGGGCCCCAAAACGTCCCTGTTACGCCGTTCCTGCCTGGTCGGCTCTGCCAATGCACCTTCAATTCACATTCCAGCACCTCCCACTGGGGGGACCCACGCTTTGTGGTGTCTGTCAGCCGAGCGCATTGCATGCACCTGGGGATCCTCCCAACCCTCCATTCCCCCCACAAGCCCCCTGGGCACCACCCTCCATTCCCCCTCTATTTCAAGGACTCCCTGCACTGCCCCATGTCCCCAGGGGCTGTGTGTGCCCCCATCTTCCCATGGCACAGGCTGTATCCCCCATGTCCACTCCCCCCCCCAGAGCCTCTGTGTGCAGCCCTTCCCCAGGCCAGCGTTCCTCTGTGTCATCGTCCCCCCCACATGGCATCATAAGGGGTGAGGATTGCCAGGGGGCTGTTTCCACCCACTTTAGGGCCCCTTTATATGGCCAGGAGCGGCCCAGGGGGGCCACTGTAGCTGAGAATCGGGCCGGCTGTCTCTGGGGTAGGAAAGTCACGTGAGGGGGAATTCACCCAAGGTCTGTCCAGCCTGCTGCTGCTCCGGCGCGGATGGGCGTGTGAATGAAGCCAATCCACAGAGCTGGCCCAACGTGGTTTATTGACGGGAAAACGGGGGGATTCTCAGTCGTCGTCTCCTGTCTGCTGCTCATATGAATCCAGGAAGAACCTGGTGCCGGCAACCAGTGATCCAGCCAGGATGGCAGTGGAGACCCAGGGCGGCTCAGCCAGGTGGTTGGCGGAGGGAGTCAGCCTACATTGAAGGGTTAAACGAGAGGACAGGCAGGGGCAGTGGTTTGGATAGGGCGGGCACTCAGTCATCGCTGATCTGTCCCCAGGCACCCAACCCCCAGTTCCACCACCTCTGGCAGCTTTTTCCATTCGGGGCACTGGCACAAGCCACGTCGGCAAACACACATTTTTGCCAGCGGGAGCTGCCTCTCCAGCAGGAGGGTTTGCCGGTCGAGCTCTATCGGCAAAGCTTTCCTGGTGCAGGCCTGGTCCCGCTCCCCATCAAGGCGGGGCGGTATCGTCAGGATCAGAGTGCCAGAGACAGGCAAGACAAGATTTCCACTCCCCAGCTATCGGGGGGGCTGCTTGTCCGGCTAGCCCATTGTAAAGCAGTCCAGGCTGCTTCTCTGCTAGCGTGTGGCTCGAAGGGATTGCTAACGGGCTAGTGAGCCTTAGAACGTAAGAACGGCCATACTGGGGCAGACCAATGGTCCATCTAGCCCCACATCCTGTCTCTGACGGTGACCAGTGCCAGAATTTCGGGGGACTGGCTCCCTGACCATCCTCCTATTCAAGTCCAGCCAAGCTCCATGGTGGCTGAAAACTAGAGCTATCTCAGTGTGTGAAATTATTTACCTGGGATTTTCAACCACGACCCCCCTGGGCTGGATCTGAATGGGCGACCTAGAGGTTATGGGTTCCCCAGTCTCCAAGGCTCAGGTCCTCAGGTATTTAGGCACCTACTTCCCATCAGGGCCGGCTCCAGGCACCAGCTTGTCAAGCAGGTGCTTGGGGCGGCTGCTCCGGAGAGGGGCGGCACGTTCAGCTATTCGGCGGCAATTCGGCGGACGGTCCCTCACTCCGGCTCGGAGTGAAGGACCTTCCGCCGAATTGCCGCCGCAGATCACGATCGCGGCTTTTTTTTTTTTGGCTGCTTGGGGCAGCCAAAACCCTGGAGCCGGCCCTGCCTCCCCTTGGCTTTGAGGATGTGGGGCCCGGGTCACTTATGGAGGCAGGGCTTGGAACAGCCGGCTCCGAGCGCTGGGGGTGTCTGGGATCTAGACCCCACGCCCACTCACCACGCAGAGATGTTCCTGGGCAGCTTCCTCTGATCCTGGTGCTTGCAGTAGCACTTCCTGGGGCACGAATCCATGATCTGGAACGGCGGCCAGTGGCGAGCGGAAGCCTGGGGCTTGTCATGAGAGCCATCCGGACCCTGCTCTGAGGCTGCGTCCAGGCAGGGCTCAGCTGGGGCAACCTGTGGCTCCGGGGCTTCCCGCCCCTGCCTCTGCGACTTGATCTTCTGCGCTTTGGCCTTCGGCTGTCCGTGGGCCTTGAGCTTCTCCTGCGGCTTCTGGGTGGGGCTAGCTGCCACCTTGGGCTGCCACGTGGACCGGGACTGCAGCTTAGTCGTGGCCTGTTTCCTTGCCTTCGTCCTGACGTGGCCTGGCGCCCCTTTGGAGGCGCTGCTCTGCTCCAACACTGCCTGGCGCTGAGCTCCCGCAGGGCACGTCGGCACCGGAGGGGCAGGGGTGGGAGGAATGGCCTCCTGCCCAGGCAAGGCCATGGGTTGGTCCTCCCCTTTGCCAGGCTGGACTGTGCTGGCGGCTGCAGCCTCTGCCGAAGGCAAAGCAGGCGAGTCTGGTGTGGGTAGACCAGGAGCCCTCGCTGGTGGATTTGCCTCTGGGGAGGGTGTCTCTGGCTTCCGCGGCTGGGTCGCTCCAGCTTGTGTTAGCTGCTCCGGCTCCCCCACGAAGGCAGGGCTAAGTTGAGGGGGTTCTCCGGGGGGTTCTCCGTTGGGACCTGGGTCCTTCCTAGTATCGTCAGCCAGCCAGGCCCTGACGGGCTGCGGGTGGCCCTCGTCCTGCCTCAGCTCGTCCAGCTTGGGGGCATTGCCCAAGAAGGACACCAGCCGAGACACGTCTGATCCGAACCTGGGGCTATTTCTGCCCTGGCCTTTGCGCCGCTGCGGGTACGGGGTTGGCACTCTGGGCTTCTGACCCTCCAGGCTCCTGAAGTTGAAGGAGGTGAGGTCGTCCAGGATCTTGACCAGATGCAGCTGCTGCTTGGCCTGGCTCTGGGGCTGGGTGGTGGGTGAGGCCTGCTCCTTAGTGCCCATTTTCTGGAACTGCTCCAAAAAGGCCTGGGTCAAGGAGCTGAGATCCTCCTGATCTCTCCTTTCCAGCCCCTTGAGCGACGGCAGCTTCTCAGCCACCTTGGGCGACCCAGAGACACTGGACGGGGCCTTCTTCTGGGGACACTGCTTCAGGGCGTCGGCATAGGAGATGCCGGAGGAGATCAGGCCGGCCCGCTGCTTTATCGCCTTGACACTGGGCGGCCGCTGCCCAGGCTGGATGGTGACCTTGTACAGGAAGCTCAGGCCATGTTCCAGGAGGGCCTGCACCCCCTCTGCATTCACCCCATCCTCCTCACTCCCCGGGGGCTCCTTTGCTCTGCTGCCCCGGGTCTTGGCCTGGCCGGTGGGCGATTGGCAGGGACTGGTGGGCGCCTTTGAGTCGCCGTGGCTGCCGGGTGAGCCTTCCTCATGAGGCGGGGGCTGTCTCTTCCCTCCTGACACAGCCAGGGGCCTTGGGGGAGCTGTCCTGGTCGGGTTCCTTTCTGCTGCATCGTTAGGCCCGCCCTCGTCATTGGGCTTCGGAGCATCCGAACGGGCGGGGCTGTCCAGGACTGAACTCTGTGTCTGTGTCTTGGTCAGGGCTGGTTGGCTGCAGCCCTCTGGTCCCGACGTGCCCTTGGGCGCGCCGATCTCCTGTGCCCGCTCCAGCAGCACTGAGGCAGCGGCACTCTTGCCTGGAAGGTCGCCCTGGCCTCCTTGCTTCATGATGGAAACGGTCTCTCCTTTGCTCTTCCCCTTGGGCGCTGTCTTTTTGGACCTCAGCAAGTCTTGCTCGGGGGGCGGGTTTTGAGACCCGGATGTCGCCTTCTGGCCCTTGGGTTCCCCTTGGTGGGTGCCTGGAATAGCCAGTGCTGGGTTCGGCTCCTTGCCCAAGCTGGCATCACCACTTAGGCAGGTCAATCCGGCTTCCCCTGCCTTCCCTCGCCCCAATTCCGGAGCGGAGTCATTGTCTCCAAGGCCTGGATCTCTGCTGAGGCTGCTGGAATTCTGAACCCACATGGAAGACAGCTTGAGTTTGGATTTCTTGGAGCAACTCTTGCACATCTCTGAGGATTCCGCCTGCTTTCCTCTTCTCCCTGGCTCTCTGTTGCGTGGCTGGGAAGGCTCTTTTGCTGCAAAGGTTTCGGGACGAGGTGGGAGGGCTCCCGATTCGCTCCCGGCCCCGCTCGGCGTGCCAGCCAAGCACCCATCGTCTGCTCCTGGCTTGCCTTCCTTGTCTTTGCCCTGCGCAGGGTCTACATCTTGGGATGCTTCCGACTGCACGTTGCCCATTTTCGACGTTCATCCTGTGAGCGGGAGAAGAGAGAATGACAGCGTGGCCTAGCAGACGAAGACTTGGGAGGTGTGCAATCGAGTCTCACCTCTGCCACTGGCCTGTCAGGTGACCTTGCCTAAGTACTGTAGCTTCTCCTCTCCCGGCTTCTGATTCCCCTCCCTGCCCTTGTCTAGTTAGATTATTAACTCTTGATCTAATGGGTCCCTTCTGGCCATAAGCTCTGTGAATCTTGTGGGCAGAGACTGTCTCTTCCTAGCACAATTGGGCCCGGAGGGCTGGTTATTTATCTATCTACCGAAGGTACTTATATGAGCCCTGCCCCACTGCATCTGAGCCCCTTGCCATCTTTAATGGATTTATCCTCCCAACACCTCATTGTACAGATGGGAAAACTGAGGCACGCCATGGCTAAGACCCAGATAGATTCTCACAGGGATTTCAGTTCAGTAGGAGTTAAGGCCCCTAAATCCCTTTGAGGATCTGGCCCTAAGTGACCCCAAGGTCACACAGAGCCTCTGTGGTAGAGCAGAGACTCAAACTCAGGTCTCCCAAGTCCCAGGCTTTTGCCCTAACGCTTGGGCAACCCTTCTTCTCTTGGGCGGAGCGAATACGCCCTTCTGGAATATACACAAGAATTACAATGCTAGTAGACAACTGTTCCAGCTGAGCACCTCATAGAGAAAGAAGGGGCACATTTTTAACAGGAAAGGCAATTAGCCAGTGGAACAATTTACCAAGGGTCAAGGCGGATTCTCCATCCCTGGCCATTTTGAAATCAAGACTGGCTGTTTTTCTAAAGGATCGGATCTAGTTCAAAGAGGAATTAATCCAGGGCCGCCCTATGCCCTGGGCTATGCAGGAGGTCCGACTCCTGGCCTTAGAAGCTATAAATAGTAATGAATTATGCCACCCGGGTCACAACAGCTACCCCCAGTTTACAGAGGGGGAAAATGGGGTGAACCAACTTGCTCGAGAGAAGACAGCAAAACTGTCACTCAGGTACTATGAGACGGTAGGAAGGTTAGACACAGACATGGGGCAGGATCCGAAGCCTATTCAAATCCAGGGGAAACTTTCCATTGACCTCAGTGGCCACTGGATGAGGCCCAGGCAGAGTCACCATCCCCAGGGTTGCTCATTTTGCCTATTTCAAAGGCAGATTTTTAAACTAACTCCCTCTAGCAAAGGGGATTCCTGTTATTCTTATTAGGTGTATTATGGTAGCTCCTGGGAGCTCTAGGCATGGACCAGGACCCATTGGCTATTAGGTGTATTATGGTAGCACCAAGGAGCCCCAGACATGTACCGGAACCCCACTGCGCTAGGTGCTGTACAAATACACAACAAAAAGATGGTCCCTGCCCCCCAAAGAATTTACAAATGGGGTTCCACCCCTGGTTTGGGGTGCAAAGGATATTTTATAAAGAGAAACCTTTTAGGGTCAATATTGGGTTAAAAAAAGCAAGTTCGATTCTACCCTAAATTACACTGATGTAGCACAGGAGTGACTCCACTGCAGTCAAGTTACACAGGTGTAAACCCAGCATAAGGGAAATGATAATCAAGCCCCCTATATAATCATCACAGGAGCTGGTGAAAGATAGGGAGGCAGTGTTGCCTAGTGGATAGAACCCTGCCCTGGGAGTCAGGACACCTGGGTTTTATTCCCAGCTCTGGCTTGCCGGGTGCCCTGGGGCAAGTTACTTTCCCTCTCTTGTGCCTCGGTTTCCCCATCTGTAAAATGGGATAATGAGCGTTTTAGGTATAGTGAGAGTGCTTTTGTACAGCACGACATACAAGCTAGGGATTGTTATGGGCAATTAACATCCTAGATTGTTACAAATTAAAAATCTAATTTCTTCCCCCACCCCCAATCCTCACCTTTCTTCAAGCCATTTTTTTTTTTAACCTGGGGAAGAGGTGATGGTTTGTCTGTTGTTCGCATTTCTCTTTGCTTGGTAGAGACCTTTTGTCTCGGGGTTCTCCCACGAGGGGGCAGCTGAGCTGCACTGCCAATGGGGGGAGAAAGGTTACTTGTTTACAAAAAGAAACTGGAGAAGTTTGGTGATTAAAATTAAACCTGGCAACAATTAGGCCGCTAGTGTGCTGGGACCACTGGTCGTCACTCAGACCACTGTGGTCTGTTTCCTTGTACTCTCCTGTCTGTCTGTCTGTCTCCACCTGCTGTCTCTTACATTGAGAGTCCTTTGGGGCAAGGCCCATGTGTTTGTTGTGTGTTTGTTCAGTGCCAGAGATTCCTAGGCACGACAGTGATACAAATAAACAATAATATAATGGGAACAATTTCTGCTGAGGCTTAGGTTCTGAAAAGCTGGTTTTTAACCAACCCCTCCACTCCCTGTGTTAACCCATATTTTACCTTTTAAATATCAATCTGAATTATTATGAATGTATTGACTCCTATTATGTGTATTCTAGGCCAACAGAGATGGGGAACCCATTGGGATGGGTGCTACAGGGTAAGAGACAGTCCCAGCCCCCCAAGAACTTACAAGCTAAAGAGACAAAGGGTGGGAGGGAAAACTGAGGCACAGAGAGGTGAGGGACATGCTAGGGCACCCAGTATGTCAGTGACAGACCTGGGAATAGAACCCAGGAGTCCTGAGTCACTGAACGCTAATTATTATTGGATCATTCTATAAGTCTGGCTCTCCATCGTTCTCCTGTCTTGACACCAGGGTTGAAAATGCTGGGGACTAGAGTGCCACCTACTGATGAACGCACATCCCCCCGGGGTAAGAAATGCCTTTTCCTCCAGCCACCCGTATCTACCCCAGCCGCTTGTTCCTGAGCGAGCTGCCTCTGCCCCCAAATAAACAGGGAAACAGCCTTGGAACCACCCCCCAACTTCAAGCTTAATGCTTCTGCTGCCTGCCACCTGGGTACTGCCCCAAACGCAGACTGCCCCCAGATCCCTGCCCTGGCTCATAACCTCCGACCCCCCCCCCCGTTAGTACCCCCAACTCCCTCTCCAGGTAATGTCCCCTTCCTGCCCTAACAGAATAATGTCCCCGCCCCCTCCCTCAATTAATGCCCTCCAACCCCTCCCCTCCAACATCTCCCCCGGTTACTGCCCCAACCCCTTCCGT
Organism: Malaclemys terrapin pileata; assembly: GCF_027887155.1. Taxonomy (NCBI): domain Eukaryota; kingdom Metazoa; phylum Chordata; order Testudines; family Emydidae; genus Malaclemys; species Malaclemys terrapin. Next base: position 16,788,811 of record NC_071524.1, on the reverse strand, counting down.
CCGACCCCTCTGCCAGTAAATGACCTCTGACCCCTCCCCTCCAACCCCTTCTCTGGTTAATGCCCCCTAACCCCTCCCCTCTGACCCCTCCCCCAGTTAATGCCCCCTGACCCCTCCCCTCTGACCCCTCCTGTGGTTAATGCCCCTGACCCCTCCCCTCTGGCCCCTCCCCCAGTTAATGCCCCCTGACCTTTCCCCTCCAACCTCTCCCCTCTGACCCCTCCACCCGGTTAATGGCCCCTGACCCCTCCCCTCTGGCCCCTCCCCCAGTTAATGCCCCCTGACCTTTCCCCTCCAACCTCTCCCCTCTGACCCCTCCACCCGGTTAATGGCCCCTGACCCCTCCGCTCTGGCCCCAGCCCGCACTCACCGCCCGGCCGGGGGCTCTGTCCGGGGCCGCAGGGAGCGGCCGGGTCGGGCCGGAACCGCCGGGAGGCTGGAACCCAACGGCCGCGAGCCCCCTCCGAACCCCGCCCCCTCACAGCCCCCCCCACAGCCCCCCTTCGAACCCCGCCCCCTCACAGCCCCCCCCACAGCCCCCCTTCGAACCCCGCCCCCTCACAGCCCCCCCCACAGCCCCCCTTCGAACCCCGCCCCCTCACAGCCCCCCCCACAGCCCCCCTTCGAACCCCGCCCCCTCACAGCCCCCCCCACATCCCCCCCTTCGAACCCCGCCCCCTCACAGCCCCCCCCACAGCCCCCCTTCGAACCCCGCCCCCTCACAGCCCCCCCCACATCCCCCCCTTCGAACCCCGCCCCCTCACAGCCCCCCCCACAGCCCCCCTTCGAACCCCGCCCCCTCACAGCCCCCCCCACAGCCCCCCTTCGAACCCCGCCCCCTCACAGCCCCCCCCACAGCCCCCCTTCGAACCCCGCCCCCTCACAGCCCCCCCCACATCCCCCCTTCGAACCCCGCCCCCTCACAGCCCCCCCCACAGCCCCCCTTCGAACCCCGCCCCCTCACAGCCCCCCCCACATCCCCCCCTTCGAACCCCGCCCCCTCAGAACCCCCGCGAGCCCCCCGCCCCCTCACAGCCCCCCCCACATCCCTCCTTCGAACCCCGCCCCCTCACAGCCCCCCCCACAGCCCCCCTTCGAACCCCGCCCCCTCACAGCCCCCCCCACAGCCCCCCTTCGAACCCCGCCCCCTCAGAACCCCCGCGAGCCCCCCGCCCCCTCACAGCCCCCCCCACATCCCTCCTTCGAACCCCGCCCCCTCAGAACCCCCGCGAGCCCCCCGCCCCCTCAGAACCCCCCCATCCCCCTTTCGAACCCCGCCCCCTCAGAACCCCCCTTCGAGCCCCGCCCCCTCAGAACCCCCGCGAGCCCCCCGCCCCCTCACAGCCCCCCCCACATCCCCCCCTTCGAACCCCGCCCCCTCAGAACCCCCGCGAGCCCCCCGCCCCCTCACAGCCCCCCCCACATCCCTCCTTCTAACCCCGCCCCCTCAGAACCCCCGCGAGCCCCCCGCCCCCTCAGAACCCCCCCATCCCCCTTTCGAACCCCGCCCCCTCAGAACCCCCCTTCGAGCCCCGCCCCCTCAGAACCCCCGCGAGCCCCCCGCCCCCTCACAGCCCCCCCCACATCCCTCCTTCGAACCCCGCCCCCTCAGAACCCCCGCGAGCCCCCCGCCCCCTCAGAACCCCCCCATCCCCCTTTCGAACCCCGCCCCCTCAGAACCCCCCTTCGAGCCCCGCCCCCTCAGAACCCCCGCGAGCCCCCCGCCCCCTCACAGCCCCCCCCACATCCCCCCCTTCGAACCCCGCCCCCTCAGAACCCCCGCGAGCCCCCCGCCCCCTCACAGCCCCCCCCACATCCCTCCTTCTAACCCCGCCCCCTCAGAACCCCCGCGAGCCCCCCGCCCCCTCAGAACCCCCCCATCCCCCTTTCGAACCCCGCCCCCTCAGAACCCCCCTTCGAGCCCCGCCCCCTCAGAACCCCCCTTCGAGCCCCGCCCCCTCAGAACCCCCGCGAGCCCCCCGCCCCCTCACAGCCCCACCACATCACCCCTTCGAGCCCCGCCCCCTCAGAACCCCCCTTCGAACCCCGCCCCCTCAGAACCCCCGCGAGCCCCCTGCCCCCTCACAGCCCCCCCACATCCCCCCTTCGAACCCCGCCCCCTCAGAACCCCCGCGAGCCTCCCGCCCCCTCACAGCCCCCTTCGAACCCCGCCCCCTCAGAACCCCCGCGAGCCCCCCGCCCCCTCACAGCCCCCCCCCACATCCCCCCTTCGAACCCCGCCCCCTCAGAACCCCCGCGAGCCCCCCGCCCCCTCACAGCCCCCCCCACATCCCCCCTTCGAACCCCGTCCCCTCAGAACCCCCGCGAGCCCCCCGCCCCCTCACAGCCCCCCCCACATCCCCCCTTCGAACCCCGCCCACTCAGAACCCCCGCGAGCCCCCCGCCCCCTCACAGCCCCCTTCGAACCCCGCCCCCTCAGAACCCCCGCGAACCCCCCGCCCCCTCACAGCCCCCCCCCACATCCCCCCTTCGAACCCCGCCCCCTCAGAACCCCCGCGAGCCCCCTGCCCCCTCATAGCCCCCCCCACATCCCCCCTTCGAACCCCGCCCCCTCAGAACCCCCCTTCGAGCCCCGCCCCCTCAAAACCCCCGCGAGCCCCCCGCCCCCTCACAGCCTCCCCCCACATCCCCCCTTCGAACCCCGCCCCCTCAGAACCCCCCTTCGAACCCCGCCCCTCACAGCCCCCCCCATCCCCCCTTCGAGCCCCGCCCCCTCAGAACCCCCCCCACATCCCCCCTTCTAACCCCGCCCCCTCAGAACCCCCCCACATCCTCCCTTTGAACCCCGCCCCCTCAGAACCCCCGCGAGCCCCCCGCCCCTCACAGCCCCCCCACATCCCCCCTTTGAGCCCCGCCCCCTCAGAACCCCCGCGAGCCCCCTGCCCCCTCAGAACCCCCCCACATCCCCCCTTCGAGCCCCGCCCCCTCAGAACTCCCGCGAGCCCCCCGCCCCTCACAGCCCCCCCCACATCCCCGCTTCGAGCCCCGCCCCCTCAGAACCCCCGCGAGCCCCCGCCCCCCTCAGAACCCCCCTTCGAACCCCGCCCCCTCAGAACCCCCGTGAGCCCCCCGCCCCCTCACAGCCCCCCACACATCCCCCCTTCGAGCCCCGCCCCCTCAGAACCCCCACGAGCCCCCGCCCCCTCACAGCCCCACCCACATCCCCCCTTCGAACCCCGCCCCCTCAGAACCCCCGCGAGCCCCCCGCCCCCTCACAGCCCCCCCACATCCCTCCTTCGAACCTCGCCCCCTCAGAACCCCCGCGAGCCCCCCGCCCCCTCACAGCCCCCCCACATCCCTCCTTCGAACCCCGCCCCCTCAGAACCCCCCTTCGAGCCCCGCCCCCTCAGAACCCCCGCGAGCCCCCCGCCCCCTCACAGCCCCCCCACATCCCCCCCTTCGAACCCCGCCCCCTCAGAACCCCCGCGAGCCCCCCGCCCCCTCACAGCCCCCCCCACATCCCTCCTTCGAACCCCGCCCCCTCAGAACCCCCGCGAGCCCCCCGCCCCCTCACAGCCCCCCCCACATCCCTCCTTCTAACCCCGCCCCCTCAGAACCCCCGCGAGCCCCTTCGAACCCCGCCCCCTCAGAACCTCCCTTCGAGCCCCGCCCCCTCAGAACCCCCGCGAGCCCCCCGCCCCCTCACAGCCCCCCCCACATCCCTCCTTCGAACCCCGCCCCCTCAGAACCCCCGCGAGCCCCCCGCCCCCTCACAGCCCCCCCCACATCCCTCCTTCTAACCCCGCCCCCTCAGAACCCCCGCGAGCCCCCCGCCCCCTCAGAACCCCCCCATCCCCCCTTCGAACCCCGCCCCCTCAGAACCCCCCTTCGAGCCCCGCCCCCTCAGAACCCCCGCGAGCCCCCCGCCCCCTCACAGCCCCACCACATCACCCCTTCGAGCCCCGCCCCCTCAGAACCCCCCTTCGAACCCCGCCCCCTCAGAACCCCCGCGAGCCCCCTGCCCCCTCACAGCCCCCCCACATTCCCCTTCGAACCCCGCCCCCTCAGAACCCCCGCGAGCCTCCTGCCCCCTCACAGCCCCCTTCGAACCCCGCCCCCTCAGAACCCCCGCGAGCCCCCCGCCCCCTCACAGCCCCCCCCACATCCCCCCTTCGAACCCCGCCCCCTCAGAACCCCCCCCACATCCCCCCTTCTAACCCCGCCCCCTCAGAACCCCCCCACATCCTCCCTTTGAACCCCGCCCCCTCAGAACCCCCGCGAGCCCCCCGCCCCTCACAGCCCCCCCACATCCCCCCTTTGAGCCCCGCCCCCTCAGAACCCCCGCGAGCCCCCTGCCCCCTCAGAACCCCCCCCACATTCCCCCTTCGAGCCCCGCCCCCTCAGAACTCCCACGAGCCCCCCGCCCCCTCACAGTCCCCCCCACATCCCCGCTTCGAGCCCCGCCCCCTCAGAACCCCCGCGAGCCCCCGCCCCCCTCAGAACCCCCCTTCGAACCCCGCCCCCTCAGAACCCCCGTGAGCCCCCCGCCCCCTCACAGCCCCCCACACATCCCCCCTTCGAGCCCCGCCCCCTCAGAACCCCCGCGAGCCCCCCGCCCCCTCACAGCCCCCCCCACATCCCCCCTTCGAGCCCCGCCCCCTCAGATCCCCCGCGAGCACCCCGCCCCCCTCAGAACCCCCTTCGAACCCCGCTCCCTCAGAACCTCCACGAGCCCCCCGCCCCGTCACAGCCCCCCCACAGCCCCCTTCGAACCCTGCCCCCACAGAACCCCCGCGAGCCCCCTGCCCCTCACAGCCCCCTTCGAACCCCGCCCCCTCAGAACCGCCGCGAGCCCCCCCGCCCCCTCAGAACCCCCCTTCGAACCCCGCCCCCTCAGAACCCCCATGAGCCCCCCGCCCTCTCAGAACCCCCCAACATCCCCCCTTCGAACCCCGCCCCCTCAGAACCCCCGTGAGCCCCCTGCCCCTCACAGCCCCCCCCAGCCCCCTTCGAACCCCGCCCCCTTGGAACCCCCACATCCCCCTTTGAAACCCGCCCCCTCAGAACCCCCCACATCCCCCTTCTAACCCCGCCCCCTCAGAACCCCCGCGAGCCCCCCGCCCTCACAACCCCCCCCACAGCCCCCTTCGAACCCCGCCCCCTCAGAACCCCCACAAGCCCCCCGCCCCCTCAGAACTCCCCCACATCCCCCTTCGAACCCTGCCCCCTCAGAACTCCCGCAAGCCCCCCACCCCCTTAGAACCCCCCCACATCCCCCCTTTGAACCCCGCCCCCTTCAGAACCCCCATGAGCACCCTGCCCCCTCAGAACCCCCCTTTGAACCCTGCCCCCTCAGAACCCCCGCGAGCCCCCCGCCCCCTCACAGCCCCCCACATGGCCCCCCTTTGAACCTCCCGTGACCTTGGAGCTCTGCCCCCTCAGAACCCCCGTGAGCCCCCGCCCCCTCACAGCTCCCTCACGGCCCCCCTTTAAACCCCCTGCATCCTTCAAGCCCCGCCCCCTCAGAACCCCCACGAGCCCCCTGTCCCTTCACAGCCCCCCTTCGAACCCCCCGCGTCCTTCGAGCCCCGTGCCCCCTCAGCCCCACTTCGAATCCCGCGCATCCTTCAAGCCCCGCCCCCTCAGAACCCCTGCGAGCCCCCTGCCCCCTCTCAGCCCCCCATAGCCCCCTTTGAACCCCCATGTCCTTTGAGCCCCACCCTCTCACAGCCCCCCGCAACCCTCCCGAGAACCTCCCGTGTCCTGCTAGTTCTGCCCCCTCAGAATCCCCCACGTCCAGTGAGCCCCGCCCTCTCAGAGCCCCCACAAGCCCCCTACCCCCTCAGGCCCCCCATGTCCTTCCAGCCCTGCCCCCTCCGAATCCCCGCAAGTCCCCCCATCAGAACACCTCTGCCCCCACAAGCGCCCCCTGCCTCTAGAGCCCCCTCAAAATCTCCCCTCCCTGGCTCCCTCACCGCTTCAGAATCCCCTGTACACCACCGAGGCCAGAGCCCCCCCCCACACATCCCCAGAGCCCCCCTTTCATGCAACACGCCTGAGCCAGAGCCCCTCCTATGATCCTCCTGGTCCAGACTCTCCCCCCTCCCCCCCATCCTCAGAACCCCCCTCCATGCAACCCCCTCCCAGGCTAGAGTGCCCCCTTCCATGGAGCCCCCAGGGCACAGCCAGCCTCTGCCCCCCCGTGTATCCTCCCCACCCCTTGAGGGGCACAGTTGCCCCTCATGTGACTCCTGCTCAACTCCAGTGTTCCCCACCCACGGCATCCCCTGGAGCACCTTCTCCCTGTGGGGGCAGATGCAGACCTCCCCCCAGTATCTTCCTTCCTCCACCCCCTAAGTATTTCCTCTCCCCAAATGCCAGACGTTGCCCCCTCCCCACCAGCACAGCGCATCTGTCTGCCCTTCCTGGAAGATGACTCCCGCCTTCCAGGTAGGTGCACCCCCCTCTTGTTCCCCCACAGTACAGACACCCCCATCCCAGGACCAGGTGCATCCCCCTATACAATGAGACTGACCCCCCTGAAGTCCAGTGCAGTCCCCCTGCATCTGCCTTTCCTTGGGCACCAGGGACAGGAGAGCCCTCTCACAGTGTAAAATCCACCCCTTCCAGCCAACTACACCCTGCCCCCCTTCCCCAGAACCATCCCCTCCCACTCCTCCACATTACTGAGCCCCCCCCCCCGTACAATGAGCCTTCTGCCCCTGCCCCCTCGCCACATCCCATGCAGCCCCCAGGGCACCATGCACAGAAGCTTTCCACCCCAGCCAAGACCAGGGCTTGTTCCTAAATCTGGCCAGGCAGAGCTGCTGACTGCGGTGAGGCGTTAGCTGCATGCTGGCTGGGCTGGGGAGCCACACCGGGGACGTAGGTCCAGGGAAAGTGCAGCCGCTTGGGGAAAGTCGTTAGCCTGGGACTTGGGAGGCCGGCCTTGGATTCTCTGCCCTGCTGTAGACCACCGGTATGACCTTGACCAGGTCCTTCAAGCCCAGATTTTTAAAGGTATTTAGGTGTTGCAAGGCCTAGAGGACTGGATATAGGCTCCTAAGTGCCAACACGATAATGAGATACAGGCTCCTGAATCTGCAAGGCATTAAGACACCGTTTAAAATCTGAGCTGTAACCTTGTTGTGCCTCGGTTTCCTCATCTGTACAATAGGGATAATAGCTCTGTCCTGCCTACCAGGGGCATTGTGAAGCTAACAAGATTAAAGATTGTGAGGTGCGCAGGTACGTTGGGAAGAGGAGGAACATGTAATAATCCCTAACCCTTATCAGTAGATGCTGATACTGATCTCCTTTGTGAAGTGCATTATTATCCCTATTTTACGGATGGGGAAACTGAGGCACAGAACAAGGAAGTGACTTGCCCAAGGTCACCCAGCAGGCCAGTGCTAGGAATAGAACCCCGGTCTCCTGCCTCCTCGTATAAGCACCGTGGGTAGATAGCCAGATTGTCCCGGGCAGTGTTAAATGCCAGGCTGAATCCTTTGCCTCCTCGAAGCACACACCTGTGAATCCATGTGGTTCCCCAGTAGGAACATCGAGTCCCACTCATTTATCCCTCTCCCGGGCTTTCAACCCTTGTTGTGGCAATAACCAAACCTCCTGTTCTTCTTGTGCATTTAAAAGAAAAGAGGGTTTGGGGATTGTTTTTTTAGAATTTAAATTCCCTGAGGGGCTGAGAATCTGGGTTAATACTAAATCAATCAATTGGAAAAAAAAAAAAATAACAGGAGCTGGCGACCAGGGTCCTAGGCACAAACCCTGGATCTAGAACCAAACTTTCCCACCACTGGGAAAACCAGTTTGGCTCATGAGTTGCAAAATTAGGATCAAGGTAGGTTCTTCTCTGGCATCACCATAGTAACCAAGCCTCAGAAACACTGATGGGTTTATCCTCACACTCCCTCTCTGAAGGGACTTAGCTTCACTCTCCCGGTTTTATAGCTAGGGAACTGACGCACACACACAAGCCCAGATGCAGGAAGTTACTTAAGCACATGCCCGCTGTCCTTCAGCAAGTCTGTAGCAACGCCTGGGCAGTGAACCCAGAGCGCTGGTGTCCCAGTCAGTTCTTTACCCACAGGACTGTCCTTTCTCTTGCATGAGAAATTTAATTCCGATCTAACCCCTGATTCAGGCATGTTCCGGGCCACAGTTCCGGTTCTGGCCTGCTAGAGCTGGAGATGACATACAAAATTTGGATCGGGACTTCGATTTGCATTCCGATCCACTCCATCGTTTGGATCTAGTGCTTCGGTACCAGCCAGTTAGAGATAACGAGACAAGCTGTGAAATTCAGACTGGATCTGGGTTTGCAAGCTGATCCCTCCCATTGTTCTGACCTGGGATTCTGCTTTGGCTGGTTGGGATGGGATCTAGAATCATAGAAAAGTGAGGCTGGAAGGGACCTTGAGAAGTCATCAAGTCCAGCCTCCTGCGCTGAGGCAGGACCTTGGAAACCCTAGACCATCCCTGACAGGTGTTTGTCCAACATGTTCTTGGACATTAGAATTCGGATTGGCTCTGGGTTTGCGTGCGGATCCTCCCCAGAGTTTTGATCTCGGATTCTGCTTGGGCTCAGTGGGACAAGAGATGAGACTGGGATCGGATCTTGGTTTGCGTGCTGGTCCTCCCTCGATTTCAAACCTGGGATTCTGGTTCTGGCCCATTATAGAGACAACGCGAGAAATTCAGCACTGAATCTGGGTTTGCTTGCCAATCTGCCTGAGGCTCTTCTGATCCCGGTTCCGACCCACGTCCTCTTATCTCCGTAACCATCGACTGATGATTAATGTTCAGGCGCTTTGATTTCTCCTCCCCTAATCCTATAGGGGCATTAGGACCAAGTGGAATCCACTTTTCTCTGTTCCTTTTCCCTTTTCCCAGCTCAGCTTTGGATTCTCTCTTCTCTCCCCAGCTCCTGGTTCTCCACTCCCGGTGTAAGAAATCAGTCCAGGCCCCCAGCTGTGGTCAGTATTAACCAAGGCAGGTGCAGTGGGGGGGAGGGAGGGTGGGTTGGGAATGGGGGGGGTAGGAAAAAGGGGGAGGAGGGATTAGAAATGTTACTTGCTGAAAAATGGCTGCTGGATCTTCATTCTCTTTATAATGATGAACAACGAAAAAGAAAAGCAATTTTTAAAAAACTGAAAATCCTACCACCATATAAAACACACACAAGCCACACACACAGAGCACCTGCACCAGCCATGGAACTAGAGTGAGTCGGTCTTCATTTACCATCTGCCCCCCCCCATTAAAAAAAATCCCCATAAAAGCAAGAAAAGGGGGGGGATATTTTAACCCAATTTATGCCCTCCCTTTTTTTTGGCAAAACAATTGAGATTTTAAAATTTTATTTTGCTGCCTAAAAAAAATAATAATTTTCATTTAAGGAGGCAAAATAAAATGACATCTCTAAAAACATCCTGCATGCTTTCATTTCTCCATTCTCCTTCTTCCCAGCTGCTGCTGCTGTTCTTAATTTAATTTCTTCTCTCCATCCTCTTTTATTTTTAATCATTTTTAAAGCCCAAACCATTTTATTATGATTTTTTTTATGAATGAGATTAGATGTCCCCCCTCCCTAAAAGGGGGGGGGGATGTGAAGGGTATTTGTTTGTGAATCAATCCTATTTGCATCTGGATTCATTCATAAAAAAAAAAAAAAGAAGACAGGGTTCACCTAGAGGATCCATCATGGTGGGTTTAATTTCCTTCCCTTCTTGGCATGTCAGTTTTTTGGTTGGGGAGGGGGATGTAGGGAGGGGAAGGGGGTCCTTTAAATCTGGCACTGTCACACAGTGGGAATTGGTGACTGTTTAAAACCGAGATGTGGAGTGAAACTGACACATCCTGTGACTATATTTTCCCCCCTATATATCTTGGATTCTTTTTTTTTTTCTTGTTCACCTGTTGTTTATTGAAGGGAGAGGGACAAAGAGCCTAGCTTGGGTCATGTGACCCTCCATTCACAAAAATCCCATGGTTTCCATTGAGATGGGCTGAAAGGATCAAGCAGTTGGGCCATAGATAAGCATTTTCAACATACCTTTTCGCATGCATGTTGTCCGGTGCCTACAGCATTGGCAGAGGGGAAGCCAGTGGTGCTTGGGGGTGGGGGGCGGGGGGGTTACAGATCACATCTGGGATGTTTCTTTCTACAAAATAAATCCTACTGTTTTGATTCCATAAATATATGCACCAGCAGACAGCTTCTGCAAGAAGGTTCGCAACTGGACAGTATGTATCTGGGCATGATCTATATCCATTGTATGTTTGTTTGGGTTGGATTTTGATTTGTGTGTGTGTGTGTTGCAGGAAAAGAGTGCTTAGAAGATGCTGTGATGGTGAATTTTAAAATATTGTGATCTAGGAATATTTCATTTATTTGTTCGGAAGGATGTGGGATTTTTTTTTTTAAATGTAGTTCCTGCAAATAGGGAGGCCAGGGTGTGGGTAAGAGAATCGAATTTCCAATATGTATTATATAGATCTATAATTTTAGGCTTTGGTTGTGTTTGGGGCGGTGGGGGTGGGGAATGAGACATGCATTTTAAGCCCTGGCGAAAGGTCTGTTTGATTTTTAGTCATAGTGGGTAATATGTGTATTTAATTCATGGTTGTGTGAGCAGAAGGGTTTGGATTTATTTATTTATTATTTTAAAATTTCTTCCCCATGTTAAATCAATAAAAACTCTGCAGTGAAAAACCCCAGATCTGATATTTTTTTAATTATTATTTTTTTAAAGTGTTATGATGGTGGGGCGTGGAGAAAAATGCTCAGTTGTGTGGACTGGAAAATGGGGAATGGCTGACTTGGGGTGTTTGTAGGGATGTCTTATGTCTTTGAACAGTGTTGTCCTTTTCGTGTCTGTAGCCCCCCCATTTCTCTCTTATTTTCCTCCCCCCACCCTCCTAAAAACCAGGGATCTGTAGATCCACTTTGCTTCAGCATCTTTGATCTTGTAATACATAATGTCGTTTCCCATGGCAACGCGTTGTGATGTCATGTATATGCTTAAAACACTTAATTATTGTATTATTATATTTTTAGGGGGGGCAATCTGATGTTCTCTTCTGATTTTTGACTTTATTAAAGGGATTGTCTTAAAAGGGTCTTCATTCATATTCTGAATTATTGGAAATGCATGGCACCGTCTTCTGATTGGTGGAGAGAGCTTCTTTCATTACATACTGGTGGTCTGTTGATTTTATTTAAGCAGGAAAGTTTTCATTCTTGTTTTTGGTTGTTGCAAAAGTTGACCATTTATTTCAGAGCAAAATTGAGAGGTAAATTTGTGTGCGTATGTGTGTAATGAGGCAAAATATCACTTTTTCACAGAGGGGCGGGCTCTGGTGGGTAGAACAGGGGTGGGGCTGAGAATCAGGACTCCTGGGTTTCATTCCCAGTTCTGCCACGACTACGCTGCGTATCTTTTAGTGAGCCAGTTCCCCTGCTCTGTGCCTCAGTTCCTCCAGCTGTAAAATGGAAATAATGAATCTGATCTATTTCTCAGGAGCCTAGATCCATCCATGCGTGAAAAGTGCTCTCAGCCACTCAGAGGGGAGGGACGTTCACCACGCTTAGCACATTCGTAGTTGGCAAAGGGCACGCCTGCTTGGCTACAGCTTGCAGCGCCTCCTGCTGGCTCTTCTGTCATCAAGCGCTCTTGCTGTGGGAGGGGTGGGTCAGCTTTGCTATTTCTATTTTACAGATGGGAAAATGGGGACAGAGCAGGGGGAGGTGACTTTCTCGACAATGCCTAACAGTGGCAGACCTGGGAATAGAATCGAGGAGCCCTGACTCTCAGATTCCCTTGCCCAAACCATTAGACCCCATTCCTTCCCCAGTGCTGGGACAGTACCCTGGAGTCCTGGCTCCCAGCTCCCCTGCCCTAACCCTCCTCTGCTCCCAGAGCTGGGGATAGAACCCAGGAGTCCTGACTCCCAGCCCCCACTGCTCTAACTACTAGACCCCACTCCCTTCCCAGCACTGGGACAGAACCCAGGCATCCGGACTCCCCGTCTCCCCGCTTGTTAAACAGTAAACCCAGAAAAAGCATGCAGCATTTATCCCAGTAGTAGGCACCACGCTTTTCCATTCTGGGAGCCCCCTCCTATATAGCACAGCCCTCCCCTTCCCAAGTAACGATACGAGACCCCCAAAAGCCTGCTTGCGATCCTAGCTGGGTAACACTCATTGTAACATTTGCTCAGTTGAAGGGGTTTTTATTTGATTGTTTTGTAGGGCCTTTTGGTTTAGCGTGAAATGATACAAAGCCATCCCAAACGTCATTCTAAACTTGACGCAGCAATCTGTATTCTTTTAATATACATCTATATTTTAATACGATTTTATTTTAAGTAAAACGGTCATAGCTGGTGAATAAAGAAAAATAAGTAATTGCTGTTGGGTTTCAGCAGGGGGGCCCGTGTCAGATGGATCATGTGAAATATTATTATTTATGCCTCCAGCTCCATTCATGTGTTAAAGGCAGAGTGGGGCAGTGGTTAGAGTTCTGGATGGGAAGTCAGTAGGCCGGGGTTCTGTGCCTAGACATGTCGGCTAATGGTTAGAGTAGGGGACCTGGGAGCCAGGACTCCGGGATTCTATTCCTGCTTCTGGGAGAGGTGGGGGGGGGGGGGGGGGAGACAGGACTCCTGGGTTCTTTTCCTGCCTCTGGGAAGGGAGTAGGGGTCTGAGTTCCGATCTGGCTCTGGGATGGGAGTGGTTAGAGTGGGGGTGTGGAGTCAGACCTGGTGGGTTCTATCCTGTTCTGGGGAGGAGTGGGGTGTGTGGGGCTCTGGGTTCTGTTTCCAGTCCTGCCGCTCACGTACTGTTTGGCTTCGGGGAAATCACTTCCCCTCCGTGTACATTGGTTTCCCTGTCTGTAAAATGGGGATAATTACATGAGCCTCCTTCGTAAAAGCTTTGAGACCCTCCCATGAAATTGGGCTGTCGAAGCCAAGTGCAATTGTTGTTATCGTATTTATAGAGCACTACAACATGGCCCCTGGCTGGAGGAGTTTACCACCCAAGTTAAATAAGGGGCAGTGTGACAAGAGAGGATGAGAACATGAGGTAGTGGATTTTTTACTTGGATGGCAGCATGATCGATTGGTTAGAGCAAGGCACGGTGATGCTATTCTCTGTCCTGGGTGCTGTCCCTGGCTTTGCCCCGATTCACTGTATGGGTTTGGGTAAATCACTCCCTCTATGTGTGTCTTGGGAATAGAGACTTTGTGATGTGCTTTGAGATCCTCGGCTGACAACCTCTGCGTAGATGTAGAGAATCGTTGTTGTTGCGCTGTGTGAGTTGTGTGAGAGTTCAGTAATAGCCTGTCGTCTGCCTTAGTATTTATCCTTTGTTTTACAGTCGTGCGTGGGCACCCCCCAGCCACAGACAAGGACCCTGTTGCGCTAGGCACTGACCAAATGCAGAACAAAAAGATAGTCTCTGCCCCCAATGAGCTTCCAATCTAAGTATCCCGTATTACTTCTGTCTAATCAGTGTAATATAACCTTTATCTGTATAAATGTCTAATCCTTTTTTTTTTTTTTTTTTTGCAATCCCGCTAGGCTCTTTGGCCTTCAGGATAATCTTGTGGCAATGAGTTTCACAGGTGAACAGTCCATTGTATATAACAATGCCTTTCCCAAGTATCAGCTTTACATTTGTGGCCGTTCGCTGTCCCCTTGTTCCCCTGTGACAGGTAAAAAATTGGCACGGTGAACTGGGGGTTGATTTCCAGAGGAAGACAAAAAGAGCTAAATCTTCCTGGTTTTGGTAGGTGGCAGATGGAGCAACAAAGAACCATCTTCCTATATATGAAGATTTAAACCCCTGGGATGGGTGGAATGATTTTTAGGGTGGGAGAAGCGGTTAGAACTAGTTGTCTATGGATGAGATTGTGGAAGAACTGGAGAGGGCTGGGGAAAATGCCTTAGCGACGTCAGGAACTCATCTGGGTAGTTATCAAAAAGATGATCGAGAGCATGCTTGATCAAGGTGTTTGTATCCCTTCGTGGGGAGAAAATACTGGCTACCAAAGGGCTCTTTAATCTAATGGAGAAGAGCAGAACAAGAAGCTAAAGCCAGACAAATTCCAGCTAGAAACCAGGCACTGATTTTTAACAGTGCGGGTGACTGGTGAATGAAGCAAGCTCCCAAGGGAAGTGGCGGATTCACTGGCTGCCTTGCTGGAAGAGATGCTCAATTTACTGGGCCAAATGCAAGGGTAACTGGGTGCAGTTCTGTGGCCTAGCCAGTCTAGGTGATCCAGTTGTCCCTTCTGGCTTGAACTCCACGAAATTAAAGAAAGGGTAAATCTTGACTGAACACAAGGACAGTCGTTCGATGGGGAGATCCTCCGGAAAATTGACTTCTGGAGGGGAGGGACATTTTAAAACGAGGCTGGAGAAACCACTGGACGATGAGGACTAATATTGTACTGGCAGGCACCTGGGCGAAGTACATGAATGGTTGGCTGGAGCTGTGCTAGCTACAGGCTTTGTTGAGAACCTATGGGCATAGTATCTGAGGATTTAAAGTTATGGCAAACAGCATACCTCATCCTCTAGTCTCTGTGTGGGGGAGTTGAGGTTACCAGGAGAGCCTTGACAACTCTGATTGTAGTATCATTTTTAATATCTTCCTGGGCCTGACTTCCTCTTGCACTGGAGTAAACTGGGAGTCCCACAGAAAATCAGATTAGCTCTAAACCAACCCCATCTAGCCTACTCGCTTGGTAATGGACAGATCCTGCAATTCTAGGTGCCATGTATGGTGTTGTATTTGCAGTAGTCCCAAGAAGCCCTTGCTGAGGACTAGCACCCCATTGTGCTTGGAGCTGCACAAACATAGACCAAAAAGATGGTCCCTGCTACAGCTGGGCAATTGGGGTGGGGCATATAGTAAAGATGGGTGAAATTCAGCAGATAGTTTTATCTCGGGGGAGTGGGAGGTGGCGAGGGCGCAATCAAAAAGGTTGAAACAGTTTGTTCAGCCGTTTCCAAATGCAATGGTTTGTTCTCTCATTTCGAAATGGCGTTTTGTTTTGCAATGTAACTGGTTTTTTAAAGGTGAAAAACACCCAACATGAACCTTTTTTGGGCTCAAACTGAACCGATCTCTTCATTTTTCAGTTCAGCTTCTGAACCGAAAAATCAGTTCTTCACTTAGTTCTAGTCCTTGCCCCAAAGACCTTCCACTCTGTGCACAGCAGAAAGTCTAGCACTTGGGGCCTGGTGTCGGCATAAAACTGATACCAGCACAGCAATGTCCGCTAGGAGTATGGAAAAAAAAATCACATCTCAGCTGACCAGCTCTGCTGGAAAATCCCCAATGTAGACCCCGCTATGCTAACAAAAGAGGGCTTCTGCCCACGTGGCTACCGGTGGTGTTACAATGCTGACCAAAAAATCCTTTCTGTTGGCATAAACTGCATCTATACTAGGGGGCTATCCCAGCACAGACACAGCCTGAGTTTCATTCATAGATTCAGGGCTAGAGGGAATCATTCAATCATCTAGTCTGACCTCTTGTATAGGACCAGAGAATGTCACACAGTTATCTCTGTGTTGAGCCCGGCTGTCTGTGTGTGGCTACAGTATCTCCTCCAGAAAGGCAGCCAGTCTGGACCTGAAGACTTCAAGCGATGGAAAATCCATCTTGGATGGATTTGGTGGAAATTTCCCAGGAATGTTCCTCTGTGGGCTGGAGGTGAGCTTGGAAAACGCCAGGTGGAGAGCAGAGGGAAATTAGGAGTGTGGGAACGTGGGCAGAGGTTACAGTAGGAGAGCTTATGGGAACCTGTCTGCATCTCGCAATGGTTGCCTTTCCCAGCCTGGTAGCCCCTAGAGCCCTGCCTTGAGACCGAAGGGGTACCCGCTGCTCGTCAGGGGGTCTCCCATTGTGCCAAGCGCTGCACTGGCCCTGTCTGACATCAGGAGGGCGGAAGAGGCCACTGCCCCAGGCACTGCATGGACCCGAGCAGAAATTGGGTGCAGGTTGGGGAGGTGGTGGCTGGTCTGTCAGACCAGCATGTTACAGACCCCAGTTGTGCTGGGCGCGGCACGGACACCTAGTGAGGTCTGGTCCCCACCCAGGTTTTGCACCTGCTCCCCCCGTTTCGATTAGGGGGGTGATGTTTGGTGTTTTAATAGAAATAGTTAAAGTGGCCAGTTACACCCAGACCTTTTATGTAGCTTCTACTGGGAGAATGACCCTCGTGGGAGGCTGCATTTGTATCGCTTTCACTACAGGGCAATGGACATAACTTCTGTGTGTGGCCACCGCCTGGGAGACAGCCTCTGCCCAGCCAGTCTGAGATGAGAGGGAGGGTCCTTCTCCCCAGGTCATAGAGGAGAGGCAAAGTGGGTCACCCAGGAGAGCCTGTGACAGAGTTGGGACTCAAACCCAGAGCCCCATCCCAGTGCCCACACCCCTAACCGGCTTCCCTCCTTCAGCCTGGCCTTTAGGTGCTGCTCCCTGCTGCCAATTCTGCCCTCCTGGGTGCAGCTGGGAGTGCAACGGGGCCCTGCCTGAACCAACACCACCTGGCCCTGGGGGCCCAGCTGTAAATTGTCAATGATTAACTTCTGTAGATGGAAGCCAAATGCATCCGCTTTTAAAGTCAGATTAGCACCATGTTTGTGTAACACCTGGGCAGCCGAGGCTGCTGCTGGCTGCGGTGGGAGGCGTGGGAGGGGACAGTTAATCAGTTGCCAATCCAGTTGGTTGGCATCATGGTGGGAGTGGGAGGATGGGGATTGTGCAAAGAAAGGGGAAGACTGGGATAGCAGGCGGCTGTGGTTGGGATTGAGGGACTCCAGAAGAGCTGCGGGGGGAGCCTGGGGGCTGGGATAGGAAGGGGCTGCAGGTCAGGATTGAGGGGTGTGAGCAGAGCAGGGAGCAGACGGGGGAAATGAAATAGGCACTGGGAGTCTTTGGCAGCATTCAAGGAAGAGAACTAGCGATTTCTCCAGGGCTGATGCTGGGGGTGGCCATCATCTGGTACCGGTGCCAGCACTTTTCAGAGCGAACATGAGCTTTTCCCAGGCCGGGGCCCTGGGCCGTGGCAGGGATGGGCGTAAAATCTTTCCAGCCACTGGGATCAGGCTTTGCTTTCCTTCCCCTTCATGAGAATCGGATGCTGGAATGGCAGCCCGCGGGGCCACCCTGTCTTGGAGCATCTCTGTGACCCATGCCACCCTGGGCCTCTACTCGGCAAAGCCGTCAGCTGGCTGGGTTGAGTCCCTACCCAGACCAGGAAGCCAGCCACAATCGGCAGCATCCCACGAAAGTTCAGAGTCTCCCAGGACAGGCTGGGCCATGCAGACCGAAATCCCCTGGGAAAGAGGGTGTCCTCAAGGACAAGGTGGGGGCAGCATGTGTGTGTGTGTGTGTGGGGGGTCACTGCACAAGGGATACGTGGGGGGATCTGCTCTTCAGAGCTCCTGGTCCAGACCCTCCCATGGAATTCAGTTTAAATATGCCCCCTTAAAAGCAGGAGGGACAGTAAGCAGCCCATCGCTAGGGTGTCTGGGCGGGTGGGGATAAGGAATCTTAACACAGCCGGATGCACTGTTCCGGGACCCTGGACACCTGGGTTCTGCTCAAGAGCTGGTTGGGAATTTTTCAGTTTTTCAATATAATTTTTTTCCTGCCAAAAATTGCAGACTCATGGAAGCTGTCCGTGCAGTAGGGTGGGTTCTGACGACTCTCCCGACTCGACAAATGTTTGGAAGGAGAACTGAAATTGTCCAAACGGCAGCATTCTGTTTCTTCCGCTTCAAAGTGACTTTTCATTTTGAAATTTCAGCTCATTGGACCAAAACCAGTTAAAGGAAAAAAACTAAGAGAAAAAAGGTCAAAATTGAAACACGACATTTCGATGGACCCAAACTGAGTTTTTCACTTTGCAAAAAAAAAAGTGAGATTTTGACTTTTTGTCCTGATTCAAGGTGTGTGTGTGGGGGGAGGGAATGTTGAACTACTGAAAATTTTCTTCGGCTAGGAAAACTGTTTCCTTCCCAACTCTCTTCTATTTCCACTGGGGGCCCTGATCTTTGTCAGGGTCTGTGCAGAACTCTGATTTTGGGCCCAGTTGTGTGGGGCGCTGCACAGACCCCAGCCGAGATCAGGCCCCCATTGTGCTGGTTGCCTCACAGACACCGAGTGAGAGGCAGTCCCTGCCCTGAGGAGCTGACAATCTAAAAAGGGTATAAGGGGAAACTGAGGCACAAGGCGGCGATGCGACTTTCCCAGGGTAACGCGCAGGCCAGTGGCAGAGCTGGCAGTAGCCCCATGTCTCCTGAGTCCCAGCCCAATGCTGTGCCCGCTGGGCCGTGCAGTCTCCCGCACACACGCAGTTGTTATTTCTCCATTAAGCTCTTTCCTCTCCATCTCGCCATCACACCCCCCCCTTTCCATTCCCTCTCAATTCTCAGTAACTGGCACTGTTCAGGCCCCCTCCCAGTGCCCCCCAGGTCCAGCCTCTGAGCCCCACGGAGCTGCCCATTCACACTGGGCAACGAGGAGCTCCTTGGGGAGGAGCATTGGACTAGGATGTTGCAGTAAAGGGGGCCGGCTGGGAGGGGGGGATCAGATGGGAGGTGGGTGGGAGAGGGGGGCCAGAATTCAGCTGGGGGCAGGCAGGCGGGGTGGGAGGTTGAGGATTGACAGGGGTGGGGATCAGCTGGGGGTGCAGATGGGAGAGAGGGGCTGAGGATCAGTTGGGGGGCACATGGGAGAGTGGGGATATCACAGAGGGATGGGGATTGGCTGGGGGGGGAAGGGAAGGGGGAATGGTCTTAGGCTGTGAGTAGGCCGCTTGAGGTGGGATGATGTCCTGACATGCCCAAAGCTACAAAATCATCAGCCTCCTCCCTCCACTCGGGGTGGCATGGTGGGGGGCACAGTGGGACGATGGAGGGCGTCATCCCTTGTGCACCCGGGACGGGGGGGGGGATGTGGGGGAGGGGCATGTGCAAGATGGGGCAAATGGCATCGGGGGCAAGGAGTGTAGGACAGGCTGAGGTTGTGTGGCGTGGGCAGCGAGTGCAACTGAGGCAGGGACCCTGGGGATACATGCAGTGTGCGAACAATGGGGAAGTGCAGTGCAGAGGTCTGCATAGTGCCCTTGCAAGAGGGGCCCAGGAGACAGGCTGTACTTTGGTGGGGCTGCGGTGCCCCTGCAATTGGTACGTGCTAGACAGAAATGTCAGCAGAGTATGCAGTGTCTGTGCGATGGGGGTGTGCAGTGTCCATGCAATGGGTGTACATGAGACAGGCTGTATATTGGTGGGGTCTGCGATGCCCATGAAGTTAGTACACATTAGATAGGAATGTCAGCAGAGCGTGCAGTGCCCGTGCAATGGGGGTGTGCAGTGTCCATGCAATGGGTGTACATGAGACAGGCTGTATATTGGTGGGGTCTGCAGTGCTTGTGCAGTTGGTACACATCAGATATGAATATCAGCAGAGCATGCAGTGTGCGTGCGAGGGGCAAATGGGAGATGAGAAGCATTTGTAGTTGTTTGCAACATGCGTGCGACAGGTGCGTGCAGTTTGCATGTGACGGGTGCACCTGAGATGTGCAGTGCGTATGCAGAGGGGATGTGCAGTGTGTGCGCAATGGGTACATGTGACACATGAGGCACCTTTGCACTGTGTGCACTGTGTCCGCAATGCGGGTGGTGGATGGATGTGAGACAGGAGAAATGTTTGCAGTGTGTGCAGTGCCCATGCTGTGGGGGCATGCACTGTGTGTGCAATGTGGGAGGAGCCTTTGCAGTGTTTATAGTGTGTGTGCAATGGATGGACAGCTGTAAAACAGAAAGATCCTTTTCCAGGGTGTGCAGTGACCGTGCAATGGGTGCACACGAGACAGGCTGTACGTTAATGGGGCATGCAGGACACACACAGTGGGGGCATGCAAGGCACATGCAGTGGATGGGCTCCTGTGAAACAGAAGGATATTTTAGCAGGGCACGCAGTGAACGTGCAACGGGTGCACGAGACAAGCTGTACATTGGTAGAGCGTGCAGTGTCCGTGCAGCAGGGTGTACAGTGATCGTGCTATGAGGCACGCAATACCTGTGCAATAGGTGCACACGGGAGACACATTGTACTTGGCAAGGTCTGCCTTGCCCAAGCGATGGAGGTGTGCAGTGCCCATGCGATGGATGGCGTGCAGTGCTCGTGCAATGGGTGCATATGAGACGGGCTGTGCATTGGTAGGGCCTGCAGTGCCTGTGCGATGGTTGGCATGTAGCACCTGTGCGATGGTAGGGCCTGCAGCTCACATGCAATGGATGGCATGTCACACCCATCTGATGGATGGCGTGCAGCGCCTATGTGATGCATGCACATGAGATAGGCCGTGCGATGGGTGCTTATGAGACAGACTGTACATGCAGTGCCTATGGAATAGGTGCACATGGGAGACACGTTGTACTTTATAAGGTCTGCCTTGCCCAAGCAATGGGGGTGTGCAGTGCCCATGCGACGGATGGCGTGCAGCGCCCATGCGATGGGTGCATGTAAGACAGGCCATGCGACGGATGGCACGCAGTGCCCATGTGACAGATGGTGTGCAGCGCCCATGTGATGGGTGCTCGTGAGACAGACTGTGTGACGGATGGTGTGCAACGCCTGTGCAATCGGTGCTCAGGAGACAGGCTGTGCGACGGATGGCATGCAGAGCCCGTGTGACAGATGGCATGCAGTGTCCGTGCGATGGATGGTGTGCAGCACCCGTGCGATGGGTGCTCAGGAAACAGGCTGTGCGACGGATGGCATGCAGTGCCTGCGTGAAGGATGGTGTGCAGTGCCCGTGCGATGGATGGTGTGCAGCGCCCGTGCGATGGGTGCTCAGGAGACAGGCTGTGTGACGGATGGTGTGCAGTGCCCGTGTGATGGATGGTGTGCAGCGCCCGTGCAATGGGTGCTCGTGAGACAGGCTGTGCGACGGATGGCATGCAGTGCCCGTGCGATGGATGGTGTGCAGCGCCCGTGCGATGGAGTGCTCATGTGACAGGCCGTGCGACGGATGGCATGGACACACAGACTGCGTGTGGGGAGCCGAGCCTCTAACTGAGCCTCCTTGTGCCCCCCGCAGTTACATGCTTCGGGTGCGAGCTGTGGTGATGACCCGAGACGACTCGAGCGGGGGATGGGTGCCCATGGGCGGGGGCGGCCTGAGCCACGTCATGATCGGCAAAGTCCGGCGCCCAGAGGAGGGCGGGCGGCGGCGCCAATACCTGATCTGCGGGGAGCGCCTGCGCGACCAGACCGTAAGCCTGACTCCTGGGGAGAGGTTGGATGGGGGGGCAGCTTGTGGGGGGGCCACCCCGCCTGCTCCTAATCTCCCCCTCTCCATTGCAGACCATCCTGGAGTGCGTGCTGAAGAAGGACCTCGTCTACAACAAGGTGAACCCCATCTTCCACCACTGGAAAGTCGGCGACAGCAAGTTCGGCCTGACCTTCCAGAGCCCCGCCGATGCCGCAGCCTTCGAGCGGAGTGTGCAGGCCGCCCTGGAGGAGCTTGCCGAAGGTGGGGCACCAGCACCCCGGGACTGCAGAGATTCAGGGGGGTGTCCCCGGGGGGGTGTGGGGCCCAGGGATTGTGAGAGATGCAGGGGGTGTGAGGCCGGCCGGCTGCTCCATGGGTGTTGCTGGCTGGGGTCCTGAGCCTGTCTGGTTCCCCCTTGGGGGTTCTGGTCTGGGGGGGTTTAGGGAGGGACTGATGAGAGATGTGGGCGCTTGTTGGTGGCATGGGTCTGCCTGTTGCCCCCCCCTTAGCAGCACTTGGTTGGGGGGGCTCAGACAGCTCCCCCCCCCGGGGGGCGTTGGCCAGAACCAAGAGAACCCTGATGCTGGAAACGACCTGAGTTCACCTTAGCATGGCCCTGTGCTAAGACAGCTGGCTGCAGGGAAGCAGACATGGGGTCGGTTCCCAGCTCAGCCACCGACTCTACCTGCGTGACCTCAGGCGTGTCTCTCTCGGCCTCGGTTTCCCCCATCTGTGCCATGGAGATATGAACCCTCTGCGGCCGGCAAGAGGGGGTGGGGGTGGGGGTGGGGAGGCTGTTGCTGTTCGGGAGGCTCCCATATCCCAGTGCCGTCGCTGCCCCTCGGTGGATGGTATTCCATGTCGGAGCGGCCAGGGGAGAGAGGGAGGGAGCCAAATCTGGAGCTCTGGGAGTCCCTGGATTCCCAGCGGGAGGTCCCAGCACTGCAGGAGAACACTGTCTTCCCAACCCTCCCCACCTAGCAGGGCTGGATCCAGGCACCAGCTTAACAAGCAGGTGCTTGGGGTGGCCAAGGGAGAGGGGCGGCATGTCCGGCAATTGGGGGGCAGAAGGTCCCTCACTCCCTCTAGGAGCGAAGGACCTGCCGCTGAACTGCCGCCGCCGATCGCGGCTTTTTTTTTTTTTTGCTTGGGGCGGCAGAAATGCTGGAGCCGGCCCTGCCGCCTAGGCACTGCTGCCATGGCCCTCCCTCTATCCCACCCCGCCGTCCCCTGGTCCCCCTCTGTCAGGTCAATTCCCTAGAGAGCTCCCAGCGATCTAAAGGCCTGGGCACTGCACCAGAGCCTAGCTCCTTATCCCCCCTCCCTCCGTGGTCTGGGGGTTATTCTTAACTCCTCCCTCTCCTTTGCCCCCATCACTGATTCCTGCCTATCTTCCCCCCCGCGCGCCCGATCCAGTCACTGCTCCCCATCCTCTCTCCTGGCTGGGGGCTGCTTCGTTCTCCTCTCTGGCACGCTGCCCCCCTCCAAGCCGTGCTGCCGGGCCTGGGAGTGTCCTTTTCCCCCGCCCGCTCCGGCGTGTCCCCCACTTCCCATCCGCTTGCACGTCAGATTTTAAATCTCCCGGTGCTGCATCACTCCACCCGTCTCTGCCAGTCCTCCCTTCACGTCGCCCCTCGGCGGTGCCAGCATTCACACCATTCACACTCAGCCCCCTCCCCGCCGGCCCCCTACACATAGTACGGCCTCCCCTCACTCCTCTGCAAAGCACGCCTGCCCCTAAACCCCGTCTGGTTTCTGCAGCCCGGAACACGGTGAGCGCTGCTACAGGGCTTACCGGCTATTTAAAGGGACACTACCCTGCACTGGCCCGCTGCTGCTATGCCACCTCAAGCAAACTGATCCATGTAGAAGACCGCCTTTGCATTTCCCCCCTCCCGCTTGCCTGCCCCTGGGATGGAACCATCCCTTCTGCTCTGTCTGGAGAGCGCCTGGCACACCCCACACCCCCCGTGGGGATCGAACCCAGGAACTCTGGAGCTAAAAGCACAAGGGTCAGCTGCCTGAGTGAATGATCCCCGGCCTACCTTAGTGCTACGATTCAGAAACCGCTGTACGTACCGCAGCCACTGGAGGAAGACAGATAGCGCCCGTATATGTTTATGTGTCGGCCCCAGACATCCCCTTTTCTTCTGAGGCATCGCTCCAGCTGCAAAGCTTTGGTGCCCTCAGGTCCCTGCGGGGTGGGTGGGGATGGAGCACCAGGCACTGGGCCTGCTTGAGGCAACGGGGGTGCCCTTATGTCCCTCCCCCCTGGGATCCCAGCCCCGGGGTCCCACCTGGACAGACCCCAACCCAGGTCCTTTGCATTCCCAGCACTGAATGCTTTTTCCCAGCTCTGCCCCCAGTAACCGGACGCCTTACTGGGCCCGCGTCCTTCCTGGGGGGACTGACTTTCATGTACCTTCCTCTGTTTTCCCTTCCCAGGTTCTCTCTCCTCCTCCTCCTCCTCCTCCTCCTCGTCTCAGGATGACGCCGACGGGACGGATGACGCAGGGTTGGTAAGTTGAGCACTGGGCAGAAGTACCTTCTGGGGGAGAACCTCCTGGATGCTGAAGGGTTCCTTGGTCCAGCGGAGAGAGGCAGAACCAACGGCTGGAAGTGAAAGCCAGGCCCATTCCAGGGGGTAACTGGGCGCAGTGCAGGTCAGACTAGATGATCTAATGATCTCTTATTATAATCAGCTGAACACGAGCTTCTGGTGCGACGTTGCAGCCAAAAAAGTGAACGCCATCCTGGGATGCATCAATGGGAATCTCCGATAGGAGCAGAGAGGTTCTTTCCCCTCTGTATTTGGCACTAGCGCAACCACTGCTGGGATCCTGCCTCCAGTTTTGGTGCCCACAACACAAGAAGGATGTTGATAAATGGGAAGAGGGATCAGAGAAGAGCCAGGAGTGAGATCAAAGGATTAGAAAACCTGCCTGATATTGATAGACTCCAGGAGTTCAATCTGCTTAATTTATCAAAGAGAAGGTGACGTCTATAAGTACCTGCATGGGAACAAATATTTAATAATTGGCTCTTCAGTCTAGCAGAGGAAAGTCGAACACAGCCCAGTGATTGGAAGCTGATGTTAGACAAATTCAGACCGGAAATAAGGTGTAAATTTATAAGGATGAGAGGAATTAATCACCGGAACAATTTCCCAAGGGGTTGTGGTGGATTCTCCATCACTGACCAATTTTAAATCAAGCTGGGATGTGTTTCTAAAAAATCTGCTCCGGGAATTATTTTGGGGTCGTTCTCTGGGTTGTGCTATCCAGCAGCTCAAACGAGATGATCTAGATAAACTTCTGGCCTTGAAATCTACACATTATTTCTAGCAGCTGAAAGCCCTCGCTGTCAAAGTGACGGAGAACTTCAAAGTGAGATGGTCACAGACCCCGTGTCCCACGGATGATTGGACCTGGTGATCTTCTGAACAAAAAGCGCTCTCAGCCGGGCTTGAGGCTGTTCCCATCACTTCACACTGACTCAACAGACACTTTAGTCTTGCGTGACAATCCTGTAATAAACATGATTAATAATCTATAGAATAAGATTCCAATAGGGTTTTAGGGCCAGGCAGAAAAGCCGCCCATTCGTTAGGTGCTGTACAAACACACAGAGCCCACAATCTAAATAAGTGAGACAGGCCTTAAAATCCGTGAAAGTCCTTCGTGATGCCATTCCGCTCCGGGAAGCTTCCAGTCTGATTCCATGTTCTCCCCTGCCCAGGGTGGGGTGTGAGTACCAGCTGGGAGCAGATGTTGTGAATTTCCACTGTCCCCATTCCCACAAGGAGGTGGGGGGGGGTCCCAGAGAGAGCAGGGGACATAGGGACCCAAGCCGGGGGACAACTGGCCCAAGAGGGAGATGTTGCCTGATAAAGGTCTGGACTAGTGCTAGGAAAAACAGACCCCTTCCCAGCTTGACCAGTGGTCTCCCTACACTGGGATCATGGCAGGCCGCGCATGCCAAGCAGCACGTGGCATGGTCAGTGTTTAGAAAGGAGACCGCTGAGGAACAGCTGGGTGCTGTAGGCAGCAGGGTGGGGGCACTCTCGCCTACTGGTCAGTGCTGGCCCCGATGCGGTGCTAGGGGGCACTGGGCTGCAGGGTGGGGGCTCAGTAGGGGGCGCTCTCCCCGCAGGGTCAGTGCTGACCCCTGTGCAGCACTAGGGGGCGCTGCGCCATGGGGCGCTTCTTTCTCAATGACAGCCGCCGCCTTTGTCCCCAGATGCACACGGACAGCGAATCCTCCTCGAACAGCCGGAAGGAAATGCTCCCCAAACACATCACCATTGTGACTAGCGAGTCCTCCTCCAGCTGCTACATCCGCTCGCCCGCCTCCGAGGAGTTTGCCTTCAGCACGGCCCAGGGGTCGACGCCAACCAGCCAGGGAGGGCAGGTGGGTCTGGGCGGGGGTCCGTGGCCCTGGGCGCGATGGGGATGGGCGCTGCGTAGCCTGAGGAAAGAGATGGGAGAGAGAAACTCTTCCACGGGGTGGTGGCAGCTTCTCAAGTTAAAGCTGTCCTGCACGGGGGTGGGGTGGGGCGGAACTGGGCTTGTACCTTTAGAAATCCCAGGCACATCAGCTCCACTCCCTACGCTTGCTGGTGACTTTTTGGAGAACTTGAGAACATGTGTTGTGAGCTTTCCCAGCCCTGCATAGAATCTGCGGGAGGGGAGTGATCTTTAACAGAGAGCACTTTTTTCCCACCTGTTTGTAGAGTGTCTGAGTTAAGCAGGGGTTAATCAAATCTCTGGTATCTGGGGGTCTTTGTTGTGCACAGGGAGGATGGGCTTGGGGTTAGCGCGCTGAGCTGGGGCTCTGCCGCAGAATCACCTATGTGAGATGGGCTGTGTCATCACTCCATGCCTCAGTTTCCCCAGGGTGACATGGGAGTAATAATCCTTTCTCTCTCCAACCCTTTGTCTATTAAGACTGGGAGTTCTTCAGGGTAGAGGTAGTCTCTCACTCTGTGTGTCTGCGGTGCCTGGGACAACGGGGCCCTGATCTCGGTCAGGGTCTGGGCAGCGCCTGGCACAATGGGGCCCTGATCTCGGTCGGGGTCTGGGCAGCACCCGGAACAATAGGGCCCTGATCTCGATCTGCTGCTCTAGGCTTTGAGATTTGGTCTGCACCCTCTGCATGGTGCAGGGATCTGTTCCCTACGGATAGGGGCCCGCAAGTTCCAGGGCACAGGGAGGGGATGTGATGGGCAGCTGGGCTGTTGGCAACACCCTTGGCTTGGTGGACTGGGGCTGCAGCAGAGGGCTCCTGCCCAGGGGCCTGAGGACATGGTTCCTTGTCTTCTGCCAGCTCTCAGATTATGGGAGTGGGATCTTTGGGTTACAGCATCTGGCCTCCTAGGTTCTGTTCCCAGCACTAGAAGGGCAGTGGGGTCTGGTGGCTAGAGCAGGTCAGGGAGGCTGAGTGCCAGGACTCCTGGGTTCTGTTTCCAAGAGCCCTGTACTGCTGGCTCCAGAGTTGGTCCTTCGGTTCCCGGCCTCAGTGATGTCCTGCTGTGGCGAGTCCCACAGGTTAACGAGGCTGAGGCGGGAGAACGGTGCAGGCTGTACCTCTGTCCTCTGTCTCCTCCTGCCCCAGGTGCAGACCCAGCCCCTGCAGCACGTGACCCTGCACGACGAGGAGGAGCTGGAGAGCATCAACCCGTGCAAGGACCTGTGGGTGAGCAAGGGATATGAGGACTACAGGCGGGCGGCGGTGCACAAGCGGGAAGCCGACCCCGACAAGGTCGGCATGTGCGTGCACTTTGAGAAGGGAAGCAAGGAGCGCCACTTCCCGGCAGCGGGGGGAGGCGGCGGAGGCGGCGAGGGCCGCCTCAGAGACCCCAAGGGTTCCCCGTCCTGCCGGATCCACGCCGCCCCTTCGCCCCCCAAGCAGAAGCATGCCAAGGAGCCGGGGGCCAGCGGCGGGGCAGGCTCGGAGGAAGACGCCGTGCCCTCCCGCTGCGTCTATTGCCGGGACGTCTTTAACCACGAGGAGAACGGGCGGGGCCAGTGCCAGGACGCGCCGGACCCCATCGGGCGCTGCGTCTACCAGCTCACCTGCATGTGGTGTGCCGAGAGCATGCTCTACCACTGCATGTCGGACTCGGAGGGCGAGTACTCGGACCCTTGCTCCTGTGACCTGGGACACCCGCACTTCTGCGTCCGCTGGATGGCGCTGGTGGCTCTCTCCCTCGTCGTGCCTTGCATGTGCTGCTACCTGCCGCTCCGCGCCTGCCACTGGTGCGGGGAGCACTGCGGCTGCTGTGGTGGGAAACACAAGGCCGTGCGATGAAGCCGGCCGGCGTGCGGCGCTCTTCTTGGCTTGGCTGGGGGGGAAGAGAGGCGAGGAGATGGAGGCAGAGTCTTAAGCGGCGGCAGGGGGGCTGATTTCCCCCTTCTCTTGCACGCCCCAGCCCCCGTGTCCCATGTTTGGAGGGGGAGGAGCTAGGCGGTTTTATTCCGAGTGTCGGGCGTGGCTGGTGAGTTTCATTATTTTTTTTTTCCTTTAAAATTTCAACATTTTGGGTCCTTTTTTATTAAAAAAAAAAAAATAAAGAAATGAAAAAGAAATGAAAGAAAAAGAAAACAACTAAAATGAATGAACGACAGTCTCAGGAGAGATAGGTAGATGGTCATGGGGGGGGGGCAGTTTTGCCCTCTCCCTTCCTCCTAGCTAAGGGGGGGGCCACAAAGAAAATTTAACCCCTCCTTCACCCAATCCAGCTGTGTCCACACACCTGTTTGTGTGTGTGTGTGTGGGGGGGGAACCAATAGACTATGTAACCCCCTCCTTCCTTTACCCAGCCTGGCTGAGTCACAGGGATTTCTTTTCAATTTTAAAAAAGGAATACAAAGAACAACAGAAGGAAAGAAAATATCGTAAATGGATACGCATTGGATTTTTATTTTGTACTCAGGAGGGAGTCCAGGGAGCAAGAGAAACTAATTTGTGCTGAAAATGCCCAGATTTAAAAAACAAAAAAACCAAAAAAAACCACCCTTCCCTGCTGTATTATATAGTAAACTGCATGGGGAGAAGTTTGTTAACTTGTGGAACTGCCCGCAACATGATTTTTCCACCAGAGCACGGTCCGAGATCCTGCAGCTTTATAACTGCACAATACTGGGGTGTCCTTTTAACAAGGACGACAGGCAGACAGGGTTCGATTTACAGGGTACACAAGCTGCAGCATCCCTCCAATTTTTGTCCCCCATGCTCATCCCCAAATACAGTTCCCGCGGTTTATTTCTGGGTCCCAGGCTGAACAATGGGGCACCCCTTGAAGTGTTCGGCGGGCTACAATTTCCAGGGAAGTTAGGGAAGGGTTTTCTGCAGCTCCCCATGTGACACCCCCTTTCCCCGGTCATGTCTGGCACCGGTGGCAGGGCAGAGTATACCTAGATCATAGCTTCTTAAGCCCAGGGTCACGCCTGGCCTCCCTGTCATTGGGGCAGGACGGGAAGGGGAGTCAGATCTTGAAACTGTTATTTACAAGCTGTTGGAACGTGGGGTCGTGGTGCTGGCCCAGGTCCAAAGCAAATGGGAGCCGTGCGGCCACTGCTCGCTCTCTCTTTGTACTAAACCCATTTGGGATGTCTTAGCTTATTACTGCCTAGAGTTCGGGGTGGAAGAAGTACTGGACTTGGGAGTCAGGACTCCTGGGTTCTCTTCCCAAATCGGAGAGGGTATGATCTAGTGCGTTAGAGCAGGGGGGCTGGAAGCCAGGACTCCTGGGTTCTAGTCCCAATTCTGATGGGGGGGGGCAGGATGATCTAGTG
This sequence comes from Malaclemys terrapin pileata, assembly GCF_027887155.1. Classification (NCBI taxonomy): domain Eukaryota; kingdom Metazoa; phylum Chordata; order Testudines; family Emydidae; genus Malaclemys; species Malaclemys terrapin. The sequence goes on along the minus strand of NC_071524.1, from coordinate 16,759,733 downwards.
GATTAGAGCTGTGGGATTGGGAGTCTGGACTCCTGGGTTCTGTTCCCAGCTCTGCAACTGTCTTGCTGTATAACCTTGGGCAGGTCACTTAATCCTGATGTCCCTCTAGTCTCCTACCATTCCTCCACCTCCCTGTTTGCGCTGCCTAGCAGTGAAGTATCATTATCAAGCCTCCCTGAGGGATGGGACAGGAGCCCTCTTGAGACATTTAAGACTAGGCCATGCAAAGCCACAGGGTGTGGTCTCCAGGGGCTGACCCTGCCCTGGGACCCAGTGAGTGTGGAATAGAGGGGCCAATCTCTCCAAATCCAGTGGGGGTGAAGCAGAGCTGCCTGAAAGTACTTTGATCTCTGGCCCGGGGCCCCACAATCAGCGGGAGGGGAGGGGAAAGCAAAGAAAATCCAGGACCAGAAACCAGTGGGACCCTCGGCGTCTTACCCCAGCTGGCTGAATCATTCCCCCCCGTCCCCCACCCCATGCTGGCTGTTCAGGGCCCCCTGGAGCTCAGCCCACCTCCCACCCGGACGAGGCGTCAGCCTTCCCACTGGGCACAACAGGCCCCACCTGCTGCCCCTTGCTGCCAGGCGTGAAATAAAGCCAGGGACCTCTGGCCAAGGGAAGTTCCTGGTCAGGTTTTTTTTAAAGCAGCTGCATCCGGCTGACTCTGGGGTTGTGGGAGGGGCTTGCAACAAGCCCCACCTCTTATTTATTTACTTTTCTCATTTTCCCCTAAGTCGGACAACTGATGTAAGTCAGGAGTATCTGGATCAATGGCATTGCCCCAGTGTAAATCCGGAGTGATTCCATCAGTGGCGCTACGGGGGTATAAACGAGGGATAACTCTGGATCAGTGGTGTTACACTGGAGTAAATCTGGAGTAACCACAGAAAGGCAGCAAATTGAGGCTGGACTCTTTCTAAGGGAATGGGGTGCCTGATACAATGAGAGCCTGGTCCTAAATCCCTTCAGCTCCTTTGAAAATTCCCAGCCTTAAAACCAATACATGGACGTATTTATTTTACCTACTGCACAGTGAGCCTGGGGAACTCAATGCCACAAGTTCTCTGAGGCCAAAGTTTAACATCCTTCCAAAAAACGACTGGATGTTTATACAGATAACTACACCCAGAATTAGAATATTAAGTATCTTTAAAATAACCAAGCATTTTGGCAGGGCTATAAAATCTCATGCTATAGGGCATGACCCAACCTCTGACTATCAGAGGTCAGGCAGGAACTGACCCTAAGGGCCAGCTATGCCATAATTACCTGTAGGGGGCACCGCTTTCTGAATTAGCTATTTATTGGCCTCTATCGGAGACAAGAGAATGAACTAGAAAGACGTTTGGTTTGACCTGACTGTCCACGTGAACCCAATAGAGTGACCCTAGTTTTACCCCAATGTAAACAAGATTAGGGCTTGGCCTGGCAGGATTTGAGAGTGTTCGATAGCACACTGGGTCCTATTCCCATTTCTCCATCCTTGTTCTTTTTTTCAAAAGCTTCCCAAAAAACGAAACAAGACAAATCGTAACTGTATAAAACCTAGCAAAGCTGTGTGTGCCAATGACCCTATGATAATCTTGGGGCCGATACAGCAGGGAGCCTACCGAAATACAGAAGGGTGTATATTACTGCTGGAATGAGATTCTTTTAATGCTATTTTATATATAAAAAAGTGCGGAGGGGGGCAGAGAGAGAAAAACCCAACCAAACAAAGAAAAAAAGTTAATATTAAAATAATAATTTTTTTGTGGTTGCCAATCTAACTTCTTTTTCCTTGTTTAAGTATTTTATCAGATTTGTATATTCAATATTGTAATTTCTGTGTATTTAAAAAAAATTAAAAAGGGGGGAATGGAATCAGAGAAGAATGTTCTATTTAAAAGTGTATGTTGTATATTAAATCTTAGCAAAAGTGACTCTTAAATGTTTTCCCCTCCTTCTGTGGTGGGGTTTGGAGGTGCTGGTTCGAGCTGCCTAGATTTATAGGGCCAGAAAGGGATCGTTCTGATCAGCTAGAGCCAGATTCAAGGGATACAAATAGTTTTCAGACACTGAAATGTCTGAGTCACACACAGCCCAAAGTGTCAAATGTTTCATTGCAGCACCAACAGGAGATAAGATGTTTCAAGCAAGGCTAAGTTGCAGCTGCTCTTAATGATTTTAAAACTAGAGTAAAATAAAAATAATGGACTATTTCTGCTATTGGTATATAGCATGATTATATCGATTAGGACACATCAGCAGGAGATAGCATATTATGACAAAGGCCCTTTGTTTTCAGGTTTTAGTCTGTTTAAAATTTCCTGGGAATTTATAGGTGTTTATGACAGAAATTAAACGGTGCAAAAAATTAACTTCACAATTTTCTGGGTAAATATCAGAGTGAATAGGGGGATGGAGGACGGAAAAAAAGCAACAACTAGAGAAAGAGTATTGAAAGTGAAAGCAGTTTAATACCGTGGTTTATTTCATGAACTGTACATTAACAGTAAATACATATATGCATGTGTGTGTATCTTCCACTCCACCGCCTTACTTAGACAGACAGCCTTGCATGTCCACTTCAACTAATTTGTTTTTAACATCAGTACATCTACCGGATGTAATGGGTTGGATTTGCTTATCGTAATCAGTATTTTCATGTACTTGAGCGGTCTAAACTTTGGGTGAAAAATCAGTAAAAACTGCATAATAGCTTTTGTAAAAGCTGGGGATTTGTTGGTTAAAAACCAAAAACGAAGGGCCTTAATTATGATATATTGTAATAATAAAAATAATCTTGAAATGGAAAAGAACATTTCAAAATGAAATTTAAAGGGGCCAAATGAAAATTCCCAGACTGTTTTTTCTTGTTTGTTTCCCAGAGCTCTGTGAAAATGTTTGTTTTTCTAACTGGGAATGAAACCAAATTTGAAATGTCAACATTTCCCACCAAATGGAAATTCGGAGTTCCAGTCAGTTCTACTTTATACCTATAGCAACTTCCTCTCTACGCAGTGGGTAGAGCAGTGGACACCAGGAGACTTGGGCTCTGTTCCCAAGTCTGCAGCTGGCCTGCCGGGTAGCCTTGGGAAAGCCACTTGCCTCGTTGTGCCTCAGTTTCCCCCTCTATAAAACAGGGATAATGGTACTGCCCTCTTTTTGTAAAGTGCTTTGAGATCTCCAGATGAAAAGAGCTAGAGGGTAGCAGGGAGAAGGAATCCAGGGGCTTGACCGTTGTGGCCAAAGAGCTGGGGCAACGCTTTGCCAACACTGCTGCTACATGGTGTTTTTCCTCAAGTCCCCGCTCCTGGAGTCACGACGCTCTCCTGAAATACTGGCTTTCGTTTTAACAGGAAGACCTTTCCAGGCCTGGTGGTGGTGAGACGAAGCTGCAATCCATGGCCCAAATGAGCCCCTACTGGATTGGAAAGCAGACAGCCCAACGTGCAATAAAACAACCCAAAAACGAGAGGGGGGGGGGAAGGGTATTTGGGTTTTTAAAAAAAATCTCCCGATTGGCTTGGGGGGAAAAAAACAAACCTCCGGCTGTCAGGACCCGGCTTGTAGGTTCCGAGCCCCTGGCGCTGGCCCCGGTGTGGTTTCACCGGCATGACAGGTAGGTTGCTGCCCCTGGCAAGGGGGCCCAGCCTGTGGTGATGGTGGACGCTGCGGGGAGGTGGAAGAGGCTCTCGGCTTGGCCCCGAGGCCGGCGGTGCAGGAAGGAAAGACTCTGGTTGAGAGGCAGGTTCTATGGGAAGAGGAGGCTCTGATTGGCTGGGAGGCAGGTTCTATGGGAAGAGGAGGCTCTGATTGGCTGGGAGGCAGGTTATATGGGGGACAAAGGCTCTGATTGGCTGGGAGGCGGGTTATAGGGGAAGAGGAGGCCCTGATTGGCTGGGAGGCGGGTTATATGGGAAGAGGGGTCTCTAATTGGCTGGGAGGCTGGTTAAATGGGGGAAAGAGGCTCTGATTGGCTGGGAGGCAGGTTCTATGGGAAGCGGGGGCTCTAATTGGCTGGGAGGCTGGTTAAATGGGGGAAAGAGGCTCTGATTGGCTGGGAGGCAGGTTCTATGGGAAGAGGGGTCTCTAATTGGCTGGGAGGCTGGTTATATGGGGGAAAGAGGCTCTGATTGGCTGGGAGGCAGGTTCTATGGGAAGAGGGGTCTCTAATTGGCTGGGAGGCTGGTTATATGGGGGAAAGAGGCTCTGATTGGCTGGGAGGCAGGTTCTATGGGAAGAGGGGGCTCTAATTGGCTGGGCAATGGGTGACAGTGGCGGGGAGGCTGTGGCTTGCTGAGTGGTGGGAGATTGGCTGGGAGGCGGGTGACAGTGAAAAGGGAGGCTCTCATTGGTTGGGGGGCGGGGGATAGCGAAAGGGGAGGCTCTAATTGGCTGGGGGGCGGGGGATAGCGAAAGGGGAGGCTCTCATTGGCTGGGAGGCGTTATTCTAGCTTCAGCCAATCAGCTTCTTAGCCTCCCGAGCCCCGCCCATTCCGTCCCCTAAGCCAATCGGGGTTCGGAGCGGGCGGGGCCCGTGCGTGGCCGGTCTGCGCCCTGCTGGGGACTTTAAACTTGGGGCCTGAGCCGGGCGGGGCCCGGGCCATGGAGCGCAGGGCGGCCGGGTAGGGGGGACACGGGGGGTGCACGGGAGCGGGGCAGCAGTAGCGGAGGCTGTGGGAGAAGGGGTGTAGAGGGGACATAGTTGGGGGGCTGGGCTGTGGGAACAGGGGGAAGGGAAGCTGTGGGTGTGGGGGGTGCAGAGGCTCTGGGGGGGTGTGGGAGGAGGGGGAAGGGAAGCAGTGGGTGTGGGGGGTGCAGAGGTTTGGGGGGGTGTGGGAGCAGGGGGAAGGGAAGCTGTGGGTGTGGGGGGTGCAGAGGCTCTGGGGGGGTGTGGGAGCAGGGGGAAGGGAAGCAGTGGGTGTGGGGGGTGCAGAGGTTCTGGGGGGGTGTGGGAGAAGGGGGAAGGGAAGCAGTGGGTGTGGGGGGTGCAGAGGTTCTGGGGGTGCGTGGGAGAAGGGGGAAGGGAAGCTGTGGGTGTGGGGGCTGCAGAGGCTCTGGGGGGGTGTGGGAACAGGGGGAAGGGAAGCTGTGGGTGTGGGGGGTGCAGAGGCTCTGGGGGTGCATGGGAGGAGGGGGAAGGGAAGCTGTGGGTGTGGGGGGTGCAGAGGGTCTGGGGGTGCATGGGAGGAGGGGGAAGGGAAGCTGTGGGTGTGGGGGGTGCAGAGGCTCTGGGGGGGTGTGGGAGCAGGGGGAAGGGAAGCAGTGGGTGTGGGGGGTGCAGAGGTTCTGGGGGTGTGGGAGCAGGGGGCAGGGAAGCAGTGGGTGTGGGGGGTGCATGGGAGGAGGGGGAAGGGAAGCTGTGGGTGTGGGGGGTGCAGAGGCTCTGGGGGTGCATGGGAGGAGGGGGAAGGGAAGCTGTGGGTATGGGGGGTGCAGAGGTTCTGGGGGTGCGTGGGAGGAGGGGGAAGGGAAGCTGTGGGTGTGGGGGGTGCAGAGGCTCTGGGGGTGCATGGGAGGAGGGGGAAGGGAAGCTGTGGGTGTGGGGGTGCAGAGGCTCTGGGGGTGCATGGGAGGAGGGGGAAGGGAAGCTGTGGGTGTGGGGGGTGCAGAGGCTCTGGGGGGGTGTGGGAGCAGGGGGAAGGGAAACTGTGGGTGTGGGGGGTGCAGAGGCTCTGGGGGGGTGTGGGAGCAGGGGGAAGGGAAGCTGTGGGTGTGGGGGGTGCAGAGGCTCTGGGGGTGCATGGGAACAGGGGGAAGGGAAGCTGTGGGTGTGGGGGGTGCAGAGGTTCTGGGGGTTTATGGGAGAAGGGGGAAGGGAAGCAGTGGGTGTGGGGGGTGCAGAGGCTCTGGGGGGGTGTGGGAGAAGGGGGAAGGGAAGCAGTGGGTGTGGGGGGTGCAGAGGTTCTGGGGGGGTGTGGGAGAAGGGGGAAGGGAAGCAGTGGGTGTGGGGGGTGCAGAGGCTCTGGGGGGGTGTGGGAACAGGGGGAAGGGAAGCAGTGGGTGTGGAGGGTGCAGAGGTTCTGGGGGGGTGTGGGAGAAGGGGGAAGGGAAGCTGTGGGTGTGGGGGGTGCAGAGGTTCTGGGGGTGTATGGGAGAAGGGGGAAGGGAAGCTGTGGGTGTGGGGGGTGCAGAGGCTCTGGGGGTGCGTGGGAGGAGGGGGAAGGGAAGCAGTGGGTGTGGGGGCTGCAGAGGCTCTGGGGGGGTGTGGGAGAAGGGGGAAGGGAAGCTGTGGGTGTGGGGGGTGCAGAGATTCTGGGGGTGTGGGAACAGGGGGAAGGGAAGCAGTGGGTGTGGGGGGTGCATGGGAACAGGGGGAAGGGAAGCAGTGGGTGTGGGGGGTGCATGGGAACAGGGGGAAGGGAAGCTGTGGGTGTGGGGGGTGCAGAGGTTTTGGGGGTGTGGGAACGGGGAAGGGAAGCAGTGGGTGTGGGGGGTGCAGAGGCTCTGGGGGTGCATGGGAACGGGGAAGGGAAGCAGTGGGTGTGGGGGGTGCAGAGGCTCTCGGGGGGTGTGGGAACAGGGGGAAGGGAAGCTGTGGGTGTGGGGGGTGCAGAGGTTCTGGGGGGGTGGGAGCAGGGGGAAGGGAAGCAGTGGGTGTGGGGGCTGCAGAGGCTCTGGGGGGGTGTGGGAACAGGGGGAAGGGAAGCAGTGAGTGTGGGGGGTGCAGAGGCTCTGGGGGGGTGTGGGAGAAGGGGGAAGGGAAGCAGTGGGTGTGGGGGTGCAGAGGCTCTGGGGGTGCATGGGAGAAGGGGGAAGGGAAGCAGTGGGAGTGGGGGGTGCAGAGGCTCTCGGGGGGGGTGGGAACAGGGGGAAGGGAAGCTGTGGGTGTGGGGGGTGCAGAGGTTCTGGGGGGGTGGGAGCAGGGGGAAGGGAAGCAGTGGGTGTGGGGGCTGCAGAGGCTCTGGGGGGGTGTGGGAACAGGGGGAAGGGAAGCTGTGGGTGTGGGGGGTGCAGAGGTTCTGGGGGGGTGTGGGAGAAGGGAAGCAGTGGGTGTGGGGGGTGCAGAGGCTCTGGGGGGGTGGGAGCAGGGGGCAGGGAAGCTGTGGGTGTGGGGGTTGCAGAGGCTCTGGGGGGGTGTGGGAACGGGGGGAAGGGAAGCAGTGGGTGTGGGGGGTGCAGAGGCTCTGGGGGTGTATGGGAACAGGGGGAAGGAAAGCAGTGGGTGTGGGGGGTGCAGAGGTTCTAGGGGGGTGGGAGCAGGGGGCAGGGAAGCTGTGGGTGTGGGGGGTGCAGAGGCTCTGGGGGGGTGTGGGAGCAGGGGGAAGGGAAGCAGTGGGTGTGGGGGGTGCAGAGGTTCTGGGGGGGTGTGGGAGCAGGGGGAAGGGAAGCAGTGGGTGTGGGGGGTGCAGAGGTTCTTGGGGTGTGTGGGAGTAGGGGGAAGGGAAGCAGTGGGTGTGGGAAGTGCAGAGGCTCTGGGGGTGCATGGGAGGAGGGGGTGGGTGCCGAGGCTCTGAGGGGGCAGGGAAGCAGGGGGTGCAGAGGCTCTGGGGGTGTGTGGGAGGAAGGAATGGGTGCCAAGTCTCTGGGGTGCTGGGGGATGAATGGTGGGGAGCAGGGAAAGCTAAATGTTCCAGGATGAACAGGGAGGTGGGTGCAGTGCGGGGAATAGGTGCAACTTTGGGGAAGAGTTGGGGGTGGCGTGTCTGGCACACTGGCAGGGGGAGCTGTTGGCCAGATCCGGGCTGGGCTGCCAGGTCTGTGGGGGAGGCTGTGGTGCACTGACCCCTGCCCCGTGTGCCCAGGTCCCTGGGGCCGCTCTCCGAGGAGAACTTTCTGCGCTTGGCCGAGGCCGGGGTGCAGAGCCCCGAGTTCACCGCGCTCTGTGCCCAGCTGGTGGCGGAGCTCCGAACCCTCTGCCCCCTGGAGGAGGACATCAGTCCCACCAGCGGTGAGTTACCCACAGGGTAAGAGAGGGGACTGACTGAGAAGGGAGGGGACTGACTGGTTGGGGATGGGGAGTGGAACACGGGAGCTTTCCTCCATGGGCCCTGGTGATGCTGTGATACAGGTAACATGCCTAACACCAACCCCGGAGTGACAGGGGAGCTCCACTCCCAGATGGGTCCTCTGGGTTCGTTGTCACTCAATAATTAATCATACCGGCAGCGTAATTACTCCCTGGGCAGGAAGTGTAGCCCAGTGGTCAGAGACCTGGGATTGGTTCACCACCCTGCCACAGACTCCCTGTGTGACCTTGGCCAAGTCACCTAGTCTCTATGTGCCTCGGTTTCCCCATCTGTGCAATAGGGATAATAGCTCTGCCCTGCCCCCTAGCGGGGTTGTGAGAATACATATACTGTGGGGTGCTCAGATGCTATGCTTATGGGGGTCACAGATCTGCCGGAGAGAGAGAGAGAGAGAAGTCAACCTGCGGAACTGGCTGCAGCAGGATGTCATGGAGGCAGATATGCCCCAGTTAGTGATCCAACGATTTATTACAAGAGTAATCCCATTCTCTCTTTTCTCCCCCCCCCGCCCCCCAAGCCAGCCAGTCCCCTGCCCTGGGGCTGGATGGGAGCCAGTGCCCCCTAGGGGAAAGGCCCTATGCCCCATTCCCCACCCCCTGCCCTGGGGCGTTCCCTCCCGAGGAGGCCGGGGTTATGAACATAAGAACGGCCGTACTGGGTCAGACCAAAGGTCCATCTAGCCCACTATCCTGTCTACCGACAGTGGCCAATGCCAGGTGCCCCAGAGGGAGTGAACCTAACAGGCAATGATCAAGTGATCTCTCTCCTGCCATCCATCTCCACCCTCTGACAGACAGAGGCTAGGGTCACCATTCCTTACCCATCCTGGCTAATAGCCATTAATGGACTTAACCTCCATGAATTTATCTAGTTCTCTTTTTAACGCTGTTATAGTCCCAGCCTTCACAACCTCCTCAGGCAAGGAGTTCCACAGGTTGACTGTGCGCTGTGTGAAGAAGAACTTCCTTTTATTTTATTTGTTTTAAACCTGCTGCCCATTAATTTCATTTGGTGGCCCCTAGTTCTTATATTATGGGAACAAGTAAATAACTTTTCCTTATTCACTTTCTCCACATCACTCATGATTTTATATACCTCTATCATATCCCCCCCTTAGTCTCCTCTTTTCCAAGTTTATTAATCTCTCCTCATATGGGACCCTTCCAAACCCCAAATCATTTTAGTTTCCCTTCTCTGAACCTTTTCTAGTGCCAGTATATCTTTTTTGAGATGAGGAGACCACATCTGTACACAGTATTCAAGATGTGGGCGTACCATGGATTTATAGAAGGGCAATAAAATATTCTCCATCTTATTCTCTATCCCTTTTTTAATGATTCCTAACATCCTGTTTGCTTTTTTGACCACCGCTGAACACTGCGTGGACGTCTTCAGAGAACTATCCACAATGACTCCAAGATCTTTTTCCTGACTTGTTGTAGCTAAATTAGCCCCCACCATATTGTATGTATAGTTGGGGTTATTTTTCCCAATGTGCATTACTTCACATTTATCCACATTAAATTTCATTTGCCATTTTGTTGCCCAGTCACTTAGTTTTGTGAGATCTTTTTGAAGTTTGTCACAGTCAGCTTTGGTCTTAACTATCTTGAGCAGTTTAGTATCATCTGCAAACTTTGCCACTTCACTGTTTACCCCTTTCTCCAGATCATTTATGAATAAGTTGAATAGGATTGGTCCTAGGACTGACCTTTGGGGAACACCACTAGTTACCCCTCTCCAGTCTGAAAATTTACCATTTATTCCTGCACTTTGTTCCCTGTCTTTTAACCAGTTCTCAATCCATGAAAGGACCTTCCCTCTTATCCATGACAACTTAATTTACGTAAGAGCCTTTGGTGAGGGACCTTTTCAAAGGCTTTCTGGAAATCTAAGTACACTATGTCCACTGGATCCCCCTTGGCCACATGTTTGTTGACCCCTTCAAAGAACTCTAATAGATTAGTAAGACACATTTTCCCTTTCCAGAAACCATGTTGACTATTGCCTAACAATTTATGTTCTTCTATGTGTCTGACAATTTTATTCTTTACTATTATTTTGACTAATTTGCCCGGTTGGACTTACCGGTCTGTAATTGCTGGGATCACCTCCAGGGCCCTTTTTAAATATTGGCATTACATTCGCTATCTTCCAGTCCGTGGGTACAGAAGCCGATTTAAAGGACAGGTTACAAACCCTAGTTGATAGTCCTTTCAGAACTCTTGGGTGAATGCCATCCGGTCCCGGTGACTTGTTACTGTTAAGTTTATCAATTAATTCCAAAACCTCCTCAAACGACACTTCAATCTGTGACAATTCCTCAGATTTGTCACCTACAAAGGACGGCTCCAGGACTCCAAAGGTGGCTCCAGGAGTGGGGTGTTGGCCGGGCAGGGGGGCAGCGCGTCGGGGCCCAGGGATTCATCGGTCTCTCCTGTTCCGGTGCAGGCCCCGAAGATGCCGAGACCTTCCAGATTGAGTTGAGCGGGCTGCTGCAGGAGCTGCACTGCCCCTACGCCGCGCTCACCACGGGGGACGTGACTGCCCGCCTGGGTAGCGCCCACCTCTGCCTCCAGCTGCTGTGTAGGTGATGGCGGGAAAGGCCCTCGCTACTCAGACGGAGCAGCCTGTGGGGCCTCTGAACGGCAGGGCTGGGAGCCAGGACTCCTGGGTCCTATTCCCAACTCTCCTAGAGGAGTGGGGTCTAGTGGTTGGAGGAGAGGGGGTAGCTAGGACTCCTGGGTCCTATTCCCGATTCTCCCAGGGGATTGGAGTCGGGGGAGGGGGTATCCAGGACTCCTGGGTTCTATCCCAGCTCTGGGAGGGGAGTGGAGAGGAGACTAGAACGCAGGAGTCCGGACTAGATAAAGATCCCGTCTCCAGAGGGCTGGCCCATGTCTGACACCCTGGGCCGGGCTGGCCCTGGTGCCCAGAGCGCCCCCACCAGCCGCAGCCAGAAGAGCCAGTGTGTCTCTCACCCCATGTTCTCTCCCAAGACTTCCTGAGCTCGGAGCTGCAGGCCGCCCGGCTCCTGAGCCGGAAACGCCCCCCTTCGCCGCGGCAGGGAGCGGGGGCCGGCACTGCCCGGCAGGAGTTGCGGCTTATCAACCAGATGCTGGGCAGGCCGGAGCCGGCCCCGACCTGCCCCATCCCCCAGCTCCTGGAGGACATAAAATCCAAGGTGAGGAGTCAGAGGCGCCGATTGTCGGGGGAGCTTCTGGGAGCCTGGGGCACGGGGCCGTTCCCCTCTGGGGGGCGCCAGCCCCGATCCGGCACCATGGCGGGGGACCGGCTGGCTCAGGGGGGCAGAGGATGGGGCACGGGGCCTGTCCCCTCTAGGGGGTGCCAGACCCGCTCCGTCCTCAGGGTAGGAGCTTGGCTGCAGCTCCAAGGCGCCAGTGCCGGACAATGAATAAACAGGGCACCCCAGCTGCAGGCCAACAAGCCCTTGGTGGTGTCTCGGGCTGCTGGGCCCCCGTGGTGCGGGGAGCCGCCCGGCAGGCGTCGTCCTTCCCTAGCCATGGTGTCCGCGCCACGTCTCCCCGCTGAACTTGTGCTCTCCCTCCTAGGTAGCGGAGGCCCTGTCCGCGCTGCCTGCCGGCCACCAGGAGATGGCACCGCTGCTGAGGGCGCCGCTGACGGCTCGGCAGTGGGTATGGGGGGGGGGGGGGCCAGGCCGGGTCAGGGGGGCGCAGCGCAGAACCTGTGGCTCTGTTCCTAGGTCAGGGCCGGGCCTGGGTCCCGGCCTGGGCTGCAGGGTTCAAAAGCAGCCAAAGAGAGTTAGGCCCCTGATTGAATTCTGGTGCCTGACCCACCCTGTTCCTGCCAGAGATTCCCAGTGCCGAACCACCCTGCACAGCCCCATTGCATAGAGACCTTAACAGACCTGGGTTCGATTCCTGGCAGGGGAGTGGGGTCATGTGTGGGATGGGGAGGGGGACTGGGAGTCAGGATTCCTGGGTTCCCCGCCCCCGCCTCCCTCTTTGGCTTGGGACAGGTAGCACCCCTCCCCGTGCCTCAGTTTCTCCCCTTGAAGGGGCCAGTGCAGCGGGGCTGGGGTGGGGCGTGGCTTTCTGGCGGCCTGTGTCTGAGCGTCGCTCTCTATCCCTCCCGGCTAGGAGGCGCTGGAGGGGATCCGGCAAGCCCTATGTGCCGAGTACGAATGCCGCAAGCGCATGATGATCACGCGCTTCAACGTCACCCTGCAGTCCTTCCACTGGTCCGAGAGGGCGAAGGTGAGGGCTCGGGGGCTGGGGGAATTCCAGTGAGGGGAGAGGCCTGGCTGGTGCCAAGGAATGGGACACGGGGCCTTTCCCCTCTAGGGGGCGCCGGCTCCAATCTGGGTCCAGGGTAAATTTGCCAACTTTCTACTTCCACAAAACTGAACACCCCTGCCCCGCCCCTTCTCTGAGGCCCCGCCCCCGCTCACTCCATCCTTCTCCCTCCCTCATTTTCACCAGGCTGGCTCAAGGGGTTGGGGTGTGGGAGGGGGTACGGGCTGGGGGTGTGGGTTCTGGGGTGGGGCCAGAAATGAGGGATGTGGGGTGCAGGAGAGGGTTCCGGGCAGGGGGGTGGAGGGGGCTCCGGGCTGAGGCAGGGGGTTGGGGTGTGGGAGGAGGTCACCCAGGCTGAGGGTGTGGGTTCTGGGGTGGGGCCAGAAATGAGGGGTTTGGGGTGCAGGAGGGGGCTCCAGACTGGGCTTGAGGGGTTTGGCGAGTGGGAGGGGGATCAGGGCAGGGGGTTAGGGTTCGGGAGGGGGTTTGGGGTGCAGGCTCCGTGTAGAGCTTACCTCATGCAGCTCCCAGAAGCAGCGGCACATCCCCCCTCCAGCTCCTACGCAGAGGCGCGGCCAGGGGGCTCCGCACACTGCCCCGTCTGCAGGTGCTGCCCCACAGCTCCCATTGGCCATGGTTCCCAGCCAATGGGAGCTGCAGAGCCGGCACTTGAGGTGGGGGCAGTGTGCAGAGTCCCCTGGCTGCCCCCGTGCATAGGAGCCGGAGGGGAGACGTGCCGCTGCTTCTGGGAGCCACACAGAGCCCGGGCAGGCAGGCAGCCTGCCTTAGCCCCTCTGTGCCGCTGACCGGACTTTTAAACCCAGTACCTGGCAACCCTACCCCAGGGCAGGGACTGGCTGGCTGGGGGGTGGGGGGGGATGGATCATGGGGCCTTTCCCCTCTAGGGGGCGCCGGCTCCTGTCTGGAGCTGGTGATGCTGAGGAGGGGCTGGGTCCCAGGGACCCTGGGCCGGGGCCGACGCCAGCTAACAGGGAGTGATTTTTCTCCCACAGGCCCAGGGCTCCGCGCTGCTGGCTGCCGTCTCCCCACTGCGGCAGGCAGAGTCGGTCGCCTCCGGCGTCACCCTGGCCCGGCTGCTGGCCACCCGCGCGGACGCCTCGCGCATCGTCAGCACCAGCAGTGGGCGCTGCCGCCACCGGACCAGCTGTGCCATCAACAAGGTACGGGCAGCGCCCAGGCCAGGGGGGAGACTAACACGCTGCTGGGTCCGGCCACAAAGCCCCTCCCCCATGCAGAGCAGCCTGCAGAGTGGGGGGGGGGCTTCTCCTCCCCCCCCCCCTTACTGCCGGGGCATGAGACCCCCTCCTCTTGCATCACACCAGGACCACAGATCCGGCAGGGCCGGGTGCTGGGCCCTTCCCACCCCCCGTTAGCTCCCTTTTGGGGTGGGCGGAGTACGGGGGACTGGGTGTCTCTCTTGCCTTTTACCTCTGCTCCTGTTTCCCCCCCCTCCCCATCCCCCTGACAGGTGTTGATGGGCGGCGTCCCAGACCGAGGGGGCCGCCCCAATGAGATCGAGCCCCCCATGCCCACCTGGGAGAAGAGGCGCGAGGGGGGGGGGAGGCCAGCAGCGCTGGGGCCGACGGGGCAAGAAGAAGAAATGAAGCCTGCTCCATCTCTGCCGGGAGCTCCCCCCTACACTGCAGGGGGAGCAGGCAGAGCATCTGGGGGGCAAAGACTCAAGGCCTCAGAGCCCAACTATGCAGAGTGGGCGGTGGAGGGGAGCTGGGGCTCAGAGGGGCTGCGGCCCCCTACAGCCAGGGCAGGGCCGGCTCCAGGCACAGCTGAGCAAGCAGGTGCTTGGGGCGGCCAAGGGGAAGGGGCGGCATGTCGGGCGATTCGGCGGAGGGTCCCTGTCCCTCGGAGGGAGGGAAGGACCTACCGCCGAATTGCTGCCAATCGCGGCTTTTTTTTTTTTTTTTTCGCCGCTTGGGGCGGCAAAAACCCTGGAGCCGGCCCTGAGCCAGGGGGTGATAGCAGCTACTGATCAGAGGTCAGGACGCCTGGGTTCTGGTCCCAGCTCTGGGAGGGGAGTGGGGGGGGGCTGGAGCCAGGTCTCCTGGGTTCTATCCCCAGTTCTGGGCGGGGGGGGGGGAAGAGGAGTGGGGTCTGGTGGTTAGAGCAGGGGGCTGGGAGCCAGGACTCCTGGGTTCTGGGAAGGGAAGTGTATGGAGTGTACCATGTTGCACTTAACACATCCCCCAGCAGGGGGTGCTGCAGCTTTTGCTTTGGCAAGCGGAATTTGGAGTGGATTGTGTTAGAAGAGGCTGCGGGGCGGGGGCTGTGCGTGGCTTGTTGATTGTCCTTTGTAAACTGAGGCACGAGGCGGTTGCCTTGCTGGTGCGGAGGGGGAGGGTCCTGCCCTGGGGACCCCGGCGGGCTGCGTTCAGGGGCTCTGCGGGGGGCTGGCAGGTTGATCTATGTTGTAAATTTCAGGCTCTGGGCTCCATCCAGGGGTCGGTTTGTACCGTGATCGAAGGGCCCTTCCAAGGGGATTAAAGTGTCGAAGCCAAGGGCTGTGCAGCAGAAGCGCCGGTGGGCGGGGAGGGGGCTGGGGGTTGTCTGCAGCCGGGGAGCATGAGGCGGGTTTGGGCCAACCATAGAGGGGCCACGTGATATTCTCCCGGGGCCCCGATCCTGCAGTGCTGCGCTCCCCTCCCCCCACAGCTCTGCTGATGCCCAGTCCTGGGAGGGGAACAGGTCCGTGGAGAGGGTGGGTCAGGGTGGAGGAGCTGGGCTGAAGCTCTGAGCTGGCCTCACCCCGGCCCCTAAGTGCAGGGGGGTGGGCCCCGGGCCCCGTTCACCTCTCCCCCCGGCCGATGGGCAGTGACTGCATTGGCAGCAAGTGACCCGAACCCTGGCGTTCAGGGCTCTGAGTTTCGGGGGGTTGTTTGGGGAGCCCCCCGTCATGCCCGTTTGTTACCCTGGGCGATGCTGATGGACGCGCTCGCCCGTACCCCGCCCCCATCTCCATAATTATCTTCACAGCCTAACAAAGGCCAAAAGGGGAAACTGAGGCAAGGCCAGTGGCGGAGCGGTCGACAGGCGCCCCGCAACGCGGTGGCATGGAGCAGAGAGGGGGCAGCTGTGGGCCTAGCCCAGGCCCGGCTCGACAAAGATGCATTCCCTTTATTGGGGCCGTGCCCAGGTACAGTCTGGGATCCGTGGTGCCCAGCCTGGCTTGCTGGGGCCTGAGGGCGTGGGATGGCACCGCCGGCTTGGAGTCCCTTGGCGGTGCCGGGCAACGCGGGCGCTCTGGGATCCGGAGGGGGCGGGCGAGCGGCGAGTCCAGCCGGTTTATGCCTTGGAGTCGCGCTGCAGGTGCAGGGAGTCCATCCCTTCCAGGAGCAGGGTGAGCGAGGCCTGGCCGTGCCCCCCCTCCTCCGCCTTGCCCCGGCGCCCCTCGGCCTCGCCCGTCAGCAGCCGCCCGTTCTCCGCCTCCAGCTGGGCGTTGCGGCAGTGGAGCCCGAGGTTCTCCAGCAGCAGCTGGTTCCGCTCCTGCAGTGGGGGGGAGCAGAGCCCCAGGGGGGTGAGTGGGGGGGCGAGAGCAGGGACCCTGCAGAGCTGTGCAAGGGAAGCCCCCAGCCAACTCCACCCGTGGGTGGCCCAATTTGCATGCCCAGCCACTGGGGGGGGCAGGGGTGGTCTCCAACCCTCCTCCACCCCCCCCCATCGTACCCCTGTTTTGGGGTCTCACCTTCTCCAGCTCCCGCAACTGCTCCAGGAGCTTCTGGTCCCTGCTGCAGCCGCCCGCCCCGCCGTGGGGCTCGTGGCCCTCCGCCGTGGGGCTGGTGCCGTCCGTCTGTGTCCAGGCGTCCCGGGTCCGCCGCCGGCTGGCTGGTACCCCCGCCAGCACCACTGCCTGCTCGCCCACCGGGGGAAAGGGGAAGGCCTCTTCCTCTGACCCTGCCATGGGGAGAGGGGGCCCTTTAAATGGGGCTGGCCACGAGCTGTGCCACTGCCTGGGGTGGGGGGAGATGTGGACAGCAATGGGGCGTTCCACTGACCCTGCCACGGGGGAGAGCAGGTGGCGGGGGGGCCCTTTAAATGGCCATGGACTGTGCCACTGTCTGGAAGTGGGGCGGGGGTGACAGTACGGAGTGTTTCACTGAACCAGTAAAAGGGCGGGGGGTGGTACCATGCTTGTGGCCATTTAAAATGGATCATGCCACGGGCCAGTCCACTGCCTTGGGGGGAAGAGGGGAGGCCCACGGCTTGTTCCACTGACCTGGTGAGGGCAGGGGGGATGGACTGTTCCATTGTTGGGAGGAGGGGAGGGGATAGCATGAAGATCCCGCACCCACCCCCCCGCGGTACCTGAGCTGGGGTGCTGCGTGGCGGCCGGCGTGGCTGCACGGTGCGTGCCCCCCTCTGGGGCTCTGGCGTGGAACCTCTTCTTGCACTCCAGCTCCACCAGGTCCTTGCATTGCTTGTGGCAGCTCATGCCACAGTCTGGGGTGTGTGTGTGTGGGGGGGAGATGACATATGAGGTAAGCTGGGGGGCTTGGCATTACTCCCCCCCTTCTAGGGGGAACCCAGCCCTCCCACCCCCTGCAGTGCCAGGAGAATCCCTCTCCGGGGTGAGCAGTGCAGGGCTCAGGACACACAGCTGTGCAGTTCTATCTCCAGCCAGCAGGGGGCAGCGCTCAGTAGGGGACGGGCATGCACGCTCCGCCACGGGGGTTGCTTAGTCCCATGGCCCTTTGCCCCTCCCTAGCCCTGTCACCAACGTTCTCCCCACATATGTCACCCCATCAGGGCTGCACTTACCCCGACATCTGTACCCCTGCTTGGAGACACCCCAGAGCTAGAGGAGAGAGAGAGCAGAGCCTGTTAGCTGTGGCCTTTTGGAGGGGGGGTTGCATTGTCCCTGTAGAGGGGGGGAGGGGATTTTGCAGTGGGGGGGGGGATTGCTGGGATTTGGGGCACCCCTGTACTGGCTGCTGAGGGTGCTGTGGGGCAGGGTCTCTGACAGGCCTGGGATTTGGGGCACCCCTGTCCTGGTTGCTGGGGGCGGTGTGGGGCAGGGTCTCTGGCGGGCCTGTGATTTGGGGCACCCCATCCCAGCTGCTGGGGGGCAGGGTCTCCGGCAGGCCTGAAATTTGGGGCACCCCATCCCGGCTGCTGGGGGCAGGGTCACTTACGAAGCCGTTGCAGCTGTGGCAGAAGGTGGGTTTCTTGAAGGTGGCCTCCTGGAAGTCGTGCAGGAAGCCAAGACCCAGCTTGGAGAAGACGGCGCAGGCCCGCATGAAGTAGTCGGTGATCTCCTGGCGGCTGTAGGGCCCCTCGCTGCCAGGACGGGAACAGGACAGTGAGGGGGCTGCCTCCGAAATGGGGGATGATACTGACAAAGGGGCCTTGCAGGGGGAAACTGAGGCACAGAGCCAGGGAGCGACAGAGCTGGGGATAGAACCCAGGCGTCCTGGCTCCCAGCCTACCGCCGGCACACACTCACCGGTCTTTCCCCAGGCCGTAGAAGGAGAAGGGGAAACTGGCCACAATCTTTTCAAAGTCCTCAGGGGAGATGCAGCCGCGCTGGTCATGGTCGTAATTCTTAAATACAGACTGGGGGGGAGGGGGGAGAAGCATTAACTAGCAGCAGCACAGCATAAGCCCGCCCCTAGGCCTGCCCCCAATACCCACTGGGAGCCCCCCCCTTGATCTAGGGTGACACCCCCTTCTGATCTGTCAGCCCGTCCGGGGGAGATACGGCTGGGGGGAATTGCTTTGAATCTTGGCATCAAATGGACAGATACCCCCCACTTTGCCTGCTGGGGGCAGGCCGAATCCTATATAGTCCCGAGTGCACCCCCTCCCCTGAGGCTGCAGGTGGCCGTGCCAGGGCAGTGACTGGTCCATATAAAGGGATAACAGCCTCATTGCTGCAGCCAGCCAGGGGAGCTGCTCCCCTGAAGGTCCCCGGTTTGAGTCCTGCCCCGTCCAGGCCTTGGGGTGGCATCAACTGCCTAGCCCCCTACGCGGGGGCTGGGCCCTGGGAAGTGGTGGGGCTGGCTAGAGACAACTGATGCCTTTGCTCCTGCCCTGGGTGGGGAATGGGTGTGATGCACACCATGACATGCCCCCCGGCAACTACACACCGTCACGCACACCCCGGTAACTGCACACCGTGATGCCCCCTGGCAACTGCACACCTGTCCAACACACATGGCAAATGCACCCCACACCCAGCTGGGGCCTTAGCCGGGGGTAGCTGCCCTGTGCCGGCTTGGGGGTAGGTAGCTACCGGCCGTGTTACGCTGCCCGAGGCCCAGGGGGCTGTGCTGAGGGGCGGGGGCCTGGCTCACCTCCACCATCTGCTGGACGTGTTTGCTGATGGTGAACCGGTCCGGTTTGGGGGCCACGCCCGGCGCCCACTCCACCACCACGGGGGGCTTGAAGGGGGTGGCCGGCTGCGGGAGGGCAGAAGGAAGAGGGTCAGACATGAGTGCCTCGAACCAGGGAGAGGAGAGTTGGGGGGGTCCCAGTTCAGCTCCCCCCCCATCTTACCAGGGACTTGGGGCAGCGGGGTTCCCGAGCGTACGAGAGCTCGTAGATTTCATCGTCCGTGTAGTACAGGTCGAGGGAGAGCTGGGGGGAGGGGTAGAGAATGGGGTTAGAGGGTCCCCCTGGGAATGACCTTCTCATACCTACTGGGGAGGGGGTCACGTGCTGGGCTGGGATCACTGCCCCCTGCTGGCCAGGGGCCGAGCCATTTGCACGGGGTGCAGGCGTGCGATGGCACGGGGGTGGTAGTTGTGCAATTGCACCACTGTTCCCTGCTGGCAGGTCTGTGTGTGCCGCCACACTCAGCTCACTGGGCACTGTGTGTATGTGCATTTGCACCACCGCCCAGTTTGCACGGGCGGTGGTGGAAGCTGGCCGGTGCCCCAGTGCACCTGACCCGCTGCTCCCTGCAGGGCGGGGTGGGGGGCGGGAAGATGGCTGGCAGGCTGGGCCGAGGGTGGATGCAGGAGAGATGTGGGGCATTCCCCCGAGTCCCACCCCCTCCTGACTCCCCTTGCGCCTGCACCCCCCTTGAACACCTGCCCTGCCCCATCTTGCACACCCACCCTCGCACGCTTCTGCCCATTGCACACCCAGCCCCAGCTGCTTGCACACTAAATCCTGGCCTGTCACACATCTCGCACCACCCTCCTCGCACACCCAGCCCCACCCACTTCCACACCTCACCCCCCCAGTCTCCTGCACACCCCACCACCCCCACCCTGCACACCTGAGCCTATCCTCTTGCACGAGGAACCCCGCTCTCTCGCACGCCTGCTGTGCTCACCGTGAGCAGGTGCACCAGGTCCTTGTTGGCGGCGAAGGGCGGCGTGGCCTGCTGCAGCGCTTGCAGCTCCTGCGCTTGCTGGTAGAGGCCCTGTAGCTTGCTGAGGTTCAGCTGTCCCCCCAGGCGGTCGGGCAGGGCCTCGTGCAGGGACACCAGGTCCTTGAGGTGCACCCCCACGATGGGGATCTTGAACCCGGTGCACTCGCTGTAGGCCCGCCGGTAGGCGCTGTAGTTGCAGCAGGAGGAGAGCAGCTCGGTCATCTCCGCCAGCGTCTGGGGGGCGGGGCGGGGCGGGGGAGAGGCCAGAGGGTCAGAGATCAGGCACCCGGCCCCCATCCCCAGCTCTGCGGAGGCCCCTGGCTAGGGCAGGGGGGAGCCCAATGGGGGGGGGGTGGCCCTAGGGGGCGAGCGATGGTCTGGTGGGGGCAGCTTGGAGACACCCCCCCACACACAGAGCCCCTCGCTAGCCCACGGCCAGTTGTAGGGGGGCCTGTGAAGCCGGGCAGCCCCGGGGCACCCCCGGGGGATTGTGGGTGCGCGGGGCAGCCGGGGCCCACCTTGGTGGCCTCGTGCAGCAGCAGGGCGTGGGTATCCTTGAGGCGGGAGATGGCGCTGTGGCAGAGGCCGCCCACCACCGCCATCAGCGTGTTGAAGTTCTGCAGCTGGCGAAGCTTCTGTTGGGGAGAGAGTTGGGGGAGGTGTCAGGCATCTGGCCCAGTGTCCGTCCCCCCCGTCAGGCTCAGGGCCGCCCCCCCGCCCCCCGGCTCCAACTACCCAGGCCCCTGCTGTGTCACATGTGCACACTTGCACGCACACGTGCTCATGCACATGTACTCCCTTGCACACACACATGGATATTTTCACGCACATACACCTGCACACTCATGCCCGTGCGCTGTCACACACACTTATAGATGTGCACACACCTGTACTTTCCTGCATGCACCCTCTCATGCCCTCTCACACACACTTGTGCATGCACACACTTGTCTACACACACACATGCACACCCACATGCACACCCACACACATGCTTTCATGCACACACGCATGCACACACACCTGCACTGTCACACACACCTCTGTGCATTCACACACACGCCCCTGCATGCACGCGCACACGTTCACATGTGAGGGCTCACGGAATCCCCTGGCACGCCCCGATTCCCCCACCTCTCCTGGACCTGCTTCCCCCTTCCCCACGGTTCCCCCTTCAGCCCCCATCCCTGGTGACAGCTAGCAGGAGGGCACCCTCACCTGTGTGACGCGGATGAATTTGGTGAAGACCTCGGCTCGCTGCTGCGGCGTGGGCCGGTTGAGGATCATGACCTGCACCCACTGGGAGATGCTGTTGCAAAGGGCCACGGAGCGTTCCAGGGCCAGGTTTTCCCGCACGGAGCCATGCAGCACGTAGCTCCTGTAATCCATGTACTGCCCAGTGGGGAGAGACAGAGGGGAACTCAGCAATCAAGGCAGCCATTCCACTGAGCCACTCTCAGACCCGGGGACCCAGAGCTGGCCAAGGCCCAGGGGCTGGTGTCAGCGGTGGGATCCACTGAGCTGCTCTCCAGGGGCCGGTGGGAGAGGTGGGATCTACACTACACTCAGACCTGGGAAGGCAGAGGTGGCCAAGGCCCAGGGGCTGGTGTCAGCGGTGGGATCTCTCCTGACTCCCTTCCTCTTTCCAGCGCTGCTAAATGCCTCCAGCGCGAGTTTAGCGCGATTGCCGCTCGGTACAGCCATTCGCCCCAAAGAGGAGGGGGCTGCAGGGGATGGGGGGGTGGCAGGAGGCAGGCGAGGCGCAGGGCCGGGGCGGAGAGCGCTCACCGAGATGCGGCAGAAGGCTTTGAACTCCAGGTAGCTGAGGTGCTCGGCCAGCTCTGCCGCGTCCAGGTGGTCGAAGAGCAGAGATACTTTCCGCTTCTTGTTGCAGCTGGGGCTGCTCTGGTAGCTGACCTTGCGGGTCCAGCTGCGGGGGAAGGCGGGAGGGGCATTGGTGCCTGCACAATCGCCCCCTGTCTGTGCACGCCCCACACACCGGTGCACACCATGCCATGTGCCCATGCGCACCCACACCCTGTGAGCAAACACACTCACTTGTGCACGCCCCACACACCGGTGCACACCATGCCATGTGCCCATGCGCACCCACACCCCATGAGCAAACACACTCACTTGTGCACGCCCCACACACCGGTGCACACCATACCATGTGCCCATGCACACCCACACCCCATGCACAAATACACTCACCTGTGCACACCACACACACCGGTGCACACATCCCCATGTGCCCATGCACACCCACACGCCATGCACAAATACACTCACCTGTGCACACCACACACACCGGTGCACACATCCCCATGTGCCCATGCACACCCACATGCCATGCACAAATACACTCACCTGTGCACACACCACACTCCGGTGCACACATCCCTATGTGCCCATGCACACCCACACCCCATGCACAAACACACTCGTGCATGCCCTGTACACGGGTGCACAGATCCCCATGTGCCCATGCACACCCATACCCCATGCACACATACACTCACCTGTGCACACCCCAGGCACCTGTGCGCACCCAGGCACGCCCCCCATGTGCACAAACACATCCACCTAGGGTGATCAGACAGCAAATGTGAAAAATCGGGATGGGGGTGGGGGGTAATAGGAACCTATATAAGAAAAAGACCCAAAAAGCGGGACTATCCCTATGAAATCGTGACATCTGGTCACCCTACATCCTCCTGTGCCCAGCTCCACCTACCTATGCAATCCTACCATCTCCAGATGCCTGGGCACACGCCCCATGGGGAGGGCAGGGATGCAGGGGAAGGGGAGGCAGGGAGCAGGGGTGGCCGGGCAGGGTCTGTCCTTACACGTGGGTCGTGTCCGCTGGCTGGCACTGCCCATGGCCCTCGGCCTGCACGGCCTGCCAGAGCTCGCCCATGGCCTCCTCCAGCTGGGGCTCCAGGCGAAAGGCCTCGGGGTGATGCGTGATCCAGTACCTGGGGGGGCAGGAAATGCGGGGCAGGGTTAGGGCATCGGCTGCAGGCCGTGCCCCCGCCCCCCCGGCGCTCCCAGGGTGAGGCAGGGAACGTTGGGGGAGAAGGGGGAGCACTGCAGGAACGGGGTGCATTGGAGGGATGGGGAATGTTGGTGGGTGGGGGTACGGGGGCAGTGGAATTGCGAGGGGAGTGATGGGGGATGCAGGGGTGGGGGCACAGGGGGAGCAGTGCGGGGCAGGAGAGTGATGGGGGTGCAGGGTGGGGGAGCAGTGCGGGGGTGGGGAGCAGTGGGGGCAGGGGAGCGATGGGGGATAGGGGTATGGGGGAGCAGTGGGGGGCAGGGGAGTGATGGGGGGTGCAGGGTGGGGGAGCAGTGCGGGGGTGGGGAGCAGTGGGGGCAGGGGAGCGATGGGGGATCGGGGTACGGGGGAGCAGTGGGGGGCAGGGGAGTGATGGGGGGTGCAGGGGGAGTAGTGGAGGGATGGGAGGGCACGGGGGGCTCTCACCTGACAAAGTTGCAGATCCGTTGGCGTCTTTCCATCTGATCCTCCCCAGACGCCTCCCGGTAGGTGGCTCTGAGTTAAGGCTCCATCCCCCTTGGAGTCCCCGGGAATAGAACCCAGGAGTCCTGAGAGCGCCCCGCCCCCGCCCCCGGCTTGCTGTGCTCCACACAGCGCCCCCTGCTGGGGGTCACCCGTCCCTCCCATGTCCCCCCCCGCCACCATCAGTGTAGCTCCAGCCCAGCCAGCGGGGGGCGCTGCTGAGCACCCAGGGGCCCATCCCTGCCCCAGTCTGACCAGCCCCTCCTCCCGCCCGCTGCACTGAGGGGGCTCCCGGCCTGGCCTGGGGGCCTCGGGGCGGGGGGTGCCGGGCTGCACGGGGAGGATATAACACCAGGAGGCAGCGGGCGAGGTCAGCCGAGGGCACCACCCAGCTGTGCACGGTCAGGGTCATGTTCACCATGTAGTCGCTACGGCACAGGCTCCCGTCCCGGTCTGGGGAGGCAACGGCAGGGGAAGGGTTAATGGCACGGGGGGGGAGGCAAAGGGGCTTTGAGGAACATTAATGGGGGCAGGGGGGACATTTGCCACATGGGATGGGGCAGCTGGATTCCACCCCATTGGGACTCACAAGTTCTCAGCCCTTCTCCTCTGTGGGGGGTGGGTGTACCTGTCAGGGCAGGGGGCTGCGGGTCGGGAGTGAGGGGCACCGGCAGAGCTGGGGGGAGCCCAGGGCTGGGCTAGCAGGGGCTGCGGGTCGGGAGTGAGGGGCACCGGCGGGGGGGAGGGAGCCCCCGTACCGAAGGAGTTGAGACATTTCTCGACGAGCTGCTCCAGGCTGCAGGTCTTGGTGAGCTCGCCCAGCGCCAGGCTGGCCATGACCGTGTTGATCTCCCTGGGGGTGGGGCAGGTCATTCGACGCCGGTTCTGCCGCTGCCGGATCTTGCCGGGGCCGGGGCTGGCGGGGCCGGGACATTCCGCCCGCGACTTCCTGAGAGGGAGGGGGCCAGTCCGAGAGTCACGGCTGACTTGCTGCCCAGGTCCTGCGACCGCTGAGGCCCCGGGACCTAACTGACTTTTTGCCTCCCAGCCCCCCCTGCTCTAACCACCAGCCCCCACTGCCCTCCCAGAGCAGGGATAGAAACCAGGAGTCCTGGCTCCCAGCCCCCCTGCTCTAACCACTGAACCCCACTGCCCTCCCAGAGCCAGGGAGAGAACCCAGGACTCCTGGCTCCCAGCCCCCCCTGCTCTAACCACCAGCCCCCACTCCCCTCCCAGAGCTGAGGAGAGAACCCAGGAGTCCTGGCTCCCAGCCCCCCCTGCTCTAACCACTGAACCCCACTGTCCTCCCAGAGCTGGGGATAGAACCCAGGAGTCCTGGCTCCCAGCCCCCCTGCTCTAAACACTGAACCCCACTGTCCTCCCAGAGCAGGGATAGAACCCAGGAGTCCTGGCTCCCAGCCCCCCCTGCTCTAACCACTGAACCCCACTGCCCTCCCAGAGCTGGGGAGAGAAACCAGGAGTCCGGGCTCCCATTAGACCCGGATCCCCTCCTGGGCTCCTTGCAGTGCTAAAGCCACATTAAAAGAAAACAAAAAACGGGAAACTGAGCCCAGGAAAGGGGAAGTGTGAAGCTGCCTCTGTTGGCAGCAGGAGAACAGCCCCACAGGGGCTTCCCCCAGCCTGGCAGACCCAGGGCCCCCAGCACATAGGCCCCTCGCCGGCTGGGTCTCCCCCAGAGCCCCCCACCCCGCTATGGGATTCGGGAGCTGGGCAGCCCAGTGTTTGCCCCGGCACGCGGCTCGAAGTGGCAGGGTCCAGAGACAACCATGGCGACAGAGCCAGACTCGTGCCAGGGTGGGGGTGCCCGGCTGATGCCAGGGAGTGGGCTGAGGACGGTTTGCCAGGCCAGAGCCAGGGGGACCTGCCATTAATGTAACGAGTAATCGGTAGTGCAGGTCGTGTGACACAAGGTGTGTGGGCCGGACAGGCACTGCTGTGGTGGGTTCTTTACTACCACTAGGCCCCACTTCCCTCCCAGAGCTGGGGAGAGAACCCAGGAGTCCTGGCTCCCAGCCCCTGCTTTAAGCATATTTCTATGTGTTAACCTCACAAGTGGATCCTACAGATTCGGCTCCACATTGGCACCGTTTGGCTCAGCATTTGCCACGCCCCTCTTGGACATGGGCAGAGCCCCCATGTGTCACTCTCAGCCCCAAACTCGGGGCGCCCAGAGCGGGGAGCAGCCCTGCAGCCTTCCCGCACCCGCAAAGCCAGGCTCTGGGTGGCTTCCTGCCCCTTTCCTGGCAGGGCCATCGGCCCTGCTTCTGCATTTCCAGCAGCCGCATTGCGCCACGGCCCGCAGCGCCGGGCCCCCACCTCCCCCCGTGGGCAGGCCTCTGGCTGAGCGGGTAGGACCTGGAGGGTGCCCAGGGCGATTCACTTCCCCCTGCCATTGCCTCTTGCCCAATCCCCTTCCATGCCACAGGGCTGCACTGCGGGGAAGGCTGACGCTGCCTGGTGGTTTGGGGGGCTTTTCTCTGTCCTGCCCAGTGCCCCTGCTCTAACCACTGGACCCCACTCCCCTCCCAGAGCCGGGGATAGAACCCAGGAGTCCTGGCTCCCAGCCCCCCCTGATCTAGCCACTAGACCCCACTCCCATCCCAGAGCCGGGGATAGAACCCAGGAGTCCTGGCTCCCAGCCCCCCTGCTCTCACCACTAGACCTCTCTAGGCCTCCTAGACCCCAGACGATGGAATAGCTGGAAGGTAACGGACCTTTTCTCTCTCCAGGTTCTAGCCGAGGTTCTAAGTCACCCTCACAGTCACCATCTTCTACCATCAGTTCAGTGATCGTCAGCCAGCCAGTCCCATGGCCCAGCCAGCCGACTCCACGGCCGGGCCCACGGCCCAGCCAGCCGACTCCACGGCCGGTCCCACGGCCCAGCCAGCCGACTCCACGGCCGCTCCCACGGCCCAGCCAGCCGACTCCACGGCCGGTCCCACGGCCCAGACAGCCGACTCCACGGCCGCTCCCCCGGCCCAGCCAGCCGACTCCACGGCCGGTCTCACGGCCCAGCCAGCCGACTCCACGGCCGCTCCCACGGCCCAGCCAGCCGACTCCACGGCCGGTCCCACGGCCCAGCCAGCCGACTCCACGGCCGCTCCCACGGCCCAGCCAGCCGACTCCACGGCCGGTCTCACGGCCCAGACAGCCGACTCCACGGCTGCTCCCACGGCCCAGACAGCCGACTCCACGGCCGGTCTCACGGCCCAGCCAGCCGACTCCACGGCCGGTCTGACGGCCCAGACAGCCGACTCCACGGCCGGTCTCACGGCCCAGACAGCCGACTCCACGGCCGGTCCCACGGCCCAGCCAGCCGACTCCACGGCCAGTCTCATGGCCCAGACAGCCGACTCCACGGCAGGTCCCACGGCCCAGCCAGCCGACTCCACAGCCGGTCTCATGGCCCAGACAGCCGACTCCACGGCCGCTCCCACGGCCCAGCCAGCCGACTCCACGGCCGGTCCCACGGCCCAGCCAGCCGACTCCACAGCCGGTCTCATGGCCCAGACAGCCGACTCCACGGCCGGTCCCATGGCCCAGCCAGCCGACTCCACGGCCGGTCTCACGGCCCAGCCAGCCGAATCCACGGCCGCGCCCACGGCCCAGCCATCCGACTCCACGGCCGGTCTCACGGCCCAGCCAGCCGAATCCACGGCCGCGCCCACGGCCCAGCCATCCGACTCCACGGCCGGTCTCACGGCCCAGCCAGCCGAATCCACGGCCGGTCTCACGGCCCAGACAGCCGATTCCACGGCCGGTCCCACGGCCCAGCCAGCCGACTCCACGGCCGCGCCCACGGCCCAGCCAGCCGACTCCACGGCCGGTCCCACGGCCCAGCCAGCCGACTCCACGGCCGGTCCCACGGCCCAGACAGCCGACTCCACGGCCGCTCTCACGGCCCAGACAGCCGACTCCACGGCCAGTCTCACGGCCCAGACAGCCGACTCCACGGCCGCTCCCACGGCCCAGACAGCCGACTCCACGGCCGGTCCCACGGCCCAGCCAGCCGACTCCACGGCCGCTCCCACGGCCCAGCCAGCCGACTCCACGGCCGGTCCCACGGCCCAGACAGCCGACTCCACGGCCGCTCCCACGGCCCAGACAGCCGACTCCACGGCCGGTCTCACGGCCCAGACAGCCGACTCCACGGCCGGTCCCACGGCCCAGACAGCCGACTCCACGGCCGGTCTCACGGCCCAGACAGCCGACTCCACGGCCGGTCCCACGGCCCAGACAGCCGACTCCACGGCCGGTCTCACGGCCCAGACAGCCGACTCCACGGCCGGTCCCACGGCCCAGCCAGCCGACTCCACGGCCGCTCCCACGGCCCAGACAGCCGACTCCACGGCCGGTCCCACGGCCCAGACAGCCGACTCCACGGCCGCTCCCACGGCCCAGACAGCCGACTCCACGGCCGGTCTCACGGCCCAGACAGCCGACTTCACGGCCGGTCCCACGGCCCAGACAGCCGACTCCACGGCCGGTCTCACGGCCCAGACAGCCGACTCCATGGCCGGTCCCACGGCCCAGCCAGCCGACTCCACGGCCGGTCCCACGGCCCAGACAGCCGACTCCACGGCCGGTCCCACGGCCCAGCCAGCCGACTCCATGGCCAATCCAATGCCCATTCAATGAGCTCTACAGACAGTGCAACCAACCAGGGCTGGCTCCAGGGTTTTAGCCGCCCCAAGCCGGAGTGAGGGACCATCCGCCGAATTGCCGCCGAATAGCTGGACCTGCCGCCCCTCTCCGGATTGGCCGCCCCAAGCACCTGCTTGCCAGGCTGGTGCCTGGAGCCGGCCCTGCAACCAACCAATCCACTGTCTGCCCGGTGCCCCCAAGCAACCACGCACTGAATTGGGGGACAGCTGCACCCACCCACGCACCCAGCTCTCTGACCCGTGCATTGCCACGCTCTGGCGATGGTGGTTCTCCCTCCACTCACGCCTCACTCAGTGACTTACCGGAGGACTCTACGTTTTCTCCAGCTGCGCCCCCGCCCTGGGGGAATCAGGCTATTTAAGGGTAAAAGCTACTGCGGAAGGACCCTGCACAGACCCTGGGCTTGGGCAAATCGGGGGGGGGAGGGGGTAGGTCCCTTCCCCTACATCTAGGATTGCCCAGGAATCTGCAAGCCGTGAGGTGCTCAGAAACAGGCAACTAAATCCACGGCCAAGAACAAGATTCGGGGGGGAACGGGACCGGCTGGCTCATGGGGGGCAGGGAATGGGGCACGGGGCCTTTCCCCTCTAGGGGGCGCTGGCTCTGATCTGGCCCCAGGGCGGGGACTGGCTGGCTCAGGGGGGACTGGGAATGGGGCACGGGGCCTTTCCCCTCTAGGGGCCGCTGGTGATCTGGCCCCAGGGCGGGGACTGGCTGGCTCATGGGGGGCAGGGAATGGGGCACGGGGCCTTTCCCCTCTAGGGGGCACTGGCTCTGATCTGGCCCCAGGGCGGGGACTGGCTGGCTCTGCGGGGACCAGGAATGGGACCCCCTTTCCCTTATAGGCAACGTTGGTTGCAATCCATCCTCAAGTCGGGTCCTCTGGCATAAGCCAACTGTAACCTCCCTGAGCAACGCCCACGGCCCCGGCCCCGCAGGTGCCGAGATCCTTACGAAGGGAGTGGCTTGGTCGGCCAAGCGTCAGGCTGCTCCCTCTCTTCTCACCAGCCCTCCTGCGACGGGCCAGCTGAGCCCCGAGCCGATGAGTGCTGGCCCTCCTGGGCCCCTGGCAGAGCCTTCCCCGTGCCCTACCCCAGAGCTGGCTGCATTCCTGCCCGGGCCCAGGCGCGACGTTCGCCGCCCGCTGGCTGTGGACGCGGCCAGCCATTGGCAGCGCCATCTCGGGAAGTGAAAAGCCGATGTTTTGAGGGGGTGGGGGGGGAATTGCTACTGAAACGACTGAAAAGGAGAAGCCACGCAGACTGAAACGGCCGCCCGGGGCCACAAGGAAAGCCCCAGCGATGACAAGAGCCAGCTCGGCCTCTCGCTTACCTCTTGCTCTCTCTCCTGTTCATGGCCGATCTAAGCTGGGGTTAGCTTGGGTGTGTGAACACTCCCCCACCTCACTCCCACGACATGCAGCTGCTCGGCCCGCGGGCTTGCCTTCCCCACGGTCATTTGCGTCCTTGTGCACGAGAGAAAGAAAAGAAAACTCATGAACAGGCTCTCGGCTGCGGGCCCCGGGGCGGGACCTGTACTGTGGCCGGGCTGAGTCAAAAGGAACTGGTAACATTTGTGCTGATGGGTGATAAAAAAAGGAACTGGCTTATATGTGTGATGTCAGGACAGTGGGCTGTGTGTGAGAGACAGAGCGCCACAACAGGGGAAAGAACCCAGGAGTCCTGCCTCTCTTTCCCCCTTTAACCACCCAATCATGCTCCCCTTCCAAATCCAGGAAGAGAACCCAGGAGTCCTGACGCCCTGTCGCCTGCTCTAACCACTAGACACCACTCCCCTCCCCGAGCTGGGAACAGGACCCAGGAGTCCTGACTCCCCATCACCTGCTCTAACCACTAGACCCCACTCCCCTCCCTAAGCTGGGAACAGGACCCAGGAGCCCTGACTCCCCGTCACCTGCTCTAACCACTAGACCCCATACCCTACCCGGAACCCATGAGTCCTGACTCTCAGTCACCAGGTTTGATAACTAAACCCCACTCCCCTCCCCGCTCTAACCACGAGACCTCCCTCCCCTCTGAGAGCTGGGAACAGAACCCAGGAATCCGGGCTCTCCAGGAGTCGCTGACAATTCCCAGTAGTTTTTAGCAAGTAGTGTCTTCAGTAAACTTTTCCAAACGGGTGTCCAGGGCTGTTGGCTAATCAGTACTAAACATATTTCAGTAACACTGGCTTGCTGATCTAAAACCAGCCTTTGTCAGCTGAGCCTAACGGGGGCTGAGTCTAGGAGCGGCTTTTTTTACTTTAGCACTTTGGGGATAATAAGAGAATAATAATAATGACTAGGAAGATGATCAGCTAGTGTCTTTCAGCATAAAGGAGCCAAACGCTCATTATAAACTATTCATAAATATCACTCAAATGCAGCCACTTCTGGGGCACGGGGAGGGAGCTGTTTATACAGAGATCCCTCACCCAGGACAGAGGTGCAGCCATCTCTGGGGTGAGGCATCACAGCAGTTTAACAGCTCACAGCAACGCTGCACAACAGCTTAGAGGAGACGATGAAACCCCCCCCCATCTGATTGAGAGTTGAAGAGCGTCCCCTGCTGACCCCCCTCACCCTACACCCTGCAGTGCAGCACCCCTAGCATTGTCGCAGGGCTTTGGGGTCAGCACTGACTGTGGAGGGAGCATGCCCCCTACTGAACCCCCACCCTATTCCCAGTCCTTGGAGGACTCCGGTCTGGGCCCGGGTGAGATCCAGCCCCACTTGTGGGAGCTCGGGTGCTGCGTCTGCAGAAGTGAAAAAAAAGGGGCTTTTTTTTAACTAAGGGAGGAAGGAAGGAAGGAAGAATATATAAAAACGCCGTAGTGAGCGAGAGCGACCATTCCCCTGGGGCCCTGCGGGGGGTTAGGGGGTGCCTGAGAGCGATCGATTGATCAATCAGTAAATAGATAGATTAGACAGATGAGGTCTATGCGGATAGATAGATAGAGGGGGTGTACGGGGAGAGATAGATAGATAGATAGATAGATAGATAGATA